>NW_027069693.1:892805-926138 GCF_002906115.3 Quercus suber | reverse complement strand
GATAATTTTTAGGTCTTGGGGGTATTTTGGTCATTTTTTGGGTTTTGGGGGTATGTTGGTAATTTTTAGGTCTTGGGGGTATTTTGGTCATTTTTTGGGTTTTAGGGGTATTTTGGTAATTTTTAGGTTTTGGGGGTATTTTGTTCATTTTTTAGGTTTTAGGGATATTTTAGTCATTTTTTGGGTTTTGGGGGGTATGTTGATAATTTTTAGGTCTTGGGGGTATTTTGGTCATTTTTTGGGTTTTGGGGGTATGTTGGTAATTTTTAGGTCTTGGGGGTATTTTGGTCATTTTTTGGGTTTTAGGGGTATTTTGGTAATTTTTAGGTTTTGGGGGTATTTTGTTCATTTTTTAGGTTTTAGGGATATTTTAGTCATTTTTTGGGTTTTGGGGGGTATGTTGGTAATTTTTAGGTCTTGGGGGTATTTTGGTCATTTTTTGGGTTTTGGGGGTATTTTGGTAATTTTTAGGTTTTGAGGGTATTTTGTTCATTTTTTAGGTTTTGGGGGTATTTTGGTCATTTTTTGGGTTTCGAGGGCGTTTTGGTCATTTTTTGGGTTTTAAGGGTATTTTGGTCATTTTTAGGTTTCGGAGATATTTTGGTCATTTTTTGGTAATTTTTATGTTTTCGGGGTATTTTGGTCATTTTTTTGGTTTTCAGGGTATTTTGGTAATTTTTTGAGCTTTGGGGTATTTTGGTAATTTTTTAGGTTTTGGGGGGTATTTTGCTCATTTTTTGGATTTTTGAGGTATTTTGGTCATTTATTAGGTTTCAAGAGTATTTTAGTCATTTTCTAGAAATTTAGATGGGTTTAGTGAGTATTAGTGGATATATCCATTTAGACCCATCTAATTAAATAACCAAATGGGTCTTTACCCATTTAACCCAAATATTCAAATGGGTTGGGTTAAGACTTATCTAAATAAGGTGGATAATGGGTGGGTTCATAGATTTGGGTAAAAATTGCCACCCCTAGTTGGAACACCTGCCAAAATTAGGAATTATACATGTAGTGAAGTATCTGAAGAGAAATAGCATTGTACAAATAAACAAATGTGTTCCTATCGTGAGGTTCAAGACGAACATTCGTCTCATATATGATATAACTAAGCCCATTAAATTGGCATATAAATCCACCATTAGACTTGTTATTACATTGTGAAACCTAGTTTCTAAAGAAAATGAATAATACTACCTTTGCCCTCCCTCTTATCCTCGATACGTGACAGCCTTGGATTGAGGGTGGCATCACCTTATGGCCAGGGTGGTCCTATTTATCTACCTTTAAAGAAAAATTTGGGAACACCCTAAATTTTTTTATGCCAATAAAATTAAATTTTGATCCATAATTTGAGCAACTTAACAATATATTAGGGTTTTTCAAGCAAAAAAAAACCACATGCTTTTATGTTCTTTTAAGCATATACTACGGCTTTACTTTTAGTTTTTGTTTTACCTAACACATTATCATTGTACGACTACTTTTCCTCAAAAACATTATAATATATATTATACAACTAATTGGTCAAAGTTAAATTTAGTTTTTTTTTCATTGTGGAACTACTTTTCATTTTTCTTTTTCCGATAAATTTGATTAGAAAAAAATAGGGGTTTTGGTTAATTAAGTGAATAAACTTAAAAGTTACTTAATTATTATATAACATCAATTAATTCATTATATATATAAAATAAACTTTTTATTTTTATGATTATAATTAAACATGTGATTGTCCATTAATCTAAGGAAATTTGATTAAATTTACACAAAAAGTGTCCCTAAATATTATGTTTTTACATTTTGCTATCATATTATTCGTAATAAACTTATTATATTTTTATTTATATAATTTAAAATTATATTAATTATATTATTTATGACGTCACTAGTTCGACCATTGATCAAATCTTGGTCCGACCAAAAAACNATTTTGGAATTCAAATTGGTGTTTTGATTTCAGAGAGAACGCATAGAGCAGTGTGTTTTGAATCTTTTAATTTCAGCCAAAATGGCGTCGTTGAGTGGCCTAGTCTTGTGGAATTAAACTTTATGTGAAACTGTATCATATTGCCATATTGGGTTGGCTGATGCGGCAGCAAATTACACATCAGACTCCAACATGTCGCTTAATGGCCATGTAGGTAAGAACACTAACGGAGGGGCCCTTTTGCTAATGGAAGTAAATTTCAAGATATAAATTTCAACTTTTCAAACTTCATAATATAAAATCCAAGCAACGTCAAACTTGAGGAGTGTATTTTGTAATTTACCATTCTTTCTTTATTCTTTTTTAATTCTTTCTTTGTTAATAAAAGAGAGAGAAATTTCCTATAAGAGAGAGAGAGAGAGAGAGAGAGAGAGAGAGAGAGAGAGAGAGAGTAATAAAATGAAACCTAAATTTTTAGCACGCTAGTCTTACCCTTCTAAAAGTAGAACATCATTGTAGCATGTGCCAAATTTTTTAAGCGTTTGGCACATCTCATGAAGTATGATTTTTGGTGTTTAGTGTACTAAATATTAAAAATTTAGCATTTGATACACTTGATACTAATGCTCAAAATATAATCTTATTTAAAAAGTCAACGAACACATTGAATTTCTAATTTACCTTTATTTGAAAACTCGACAACTTTTTTTTAATAAGATGTACAATAAGGAACGAGGAGGAGTATGGCCTATTACTTCTGGCCCAAGTGGCCATGGAAGCAAACAACTGGTGGTCAGGAATGCTTCTTTCATGTGTTCCATATTGTTGGGGGAGAGAACACTTTGAGGAGACTCCATTTGGATAGTTAATATAACATATAGATATACCATTTGTCCCCAATGACTTAAAGTCTATGGGTATGAACTTAATTATGTTAGGGCAACGAGTTGTTGCAAACTAAGTTGCAGCAGCTCCTGCAAAATGCACAAATGTCAAGTGGCCATTTCGTGAAAAATTCAATCTTGACAAGGAAGTTTTTATTTACATATAAGCCTGGAAAGGTGTTTATCTGAAACATTGACACGTGCAATTTTGTAGGAGTTGCTGCAACTTAGTTTACAACAAATCCTTGCCCATTATGTTATATTAACCAATTACTTTTCTCATTAGTATTTAATGTGAGACTTCACTTCTTAACCAACTACACTACTCACATGAACATCACAACAAATCTCTCCTTTCATGTGTGAGTTTTATAACTACCAAGTCACTTGTGGCACTTCAATTAGTCTCCCCACTTGAATGGAAGGATTTTTCTTTACAATCCATGTGTCATATATTACCATCACCAATAATATTTACTTTAATCGACTATGGGTGAGGCGAACATGGGAGTCTTCCTTGTACAACTATGAGAGTCATCAATACATACCTAGTAGAACCCTTTTTCTCCCCCGTGGGTGGAGGCATGGGAGTCTTCCTCATTCTACTTAGTAAAAGATTAGCTAACAAACACTTGTCTTCGAAACATTTGCTCCGATACCACTTGTTAGAGAGAGAATACATTGGAGAGATTCCAATTAAGTAGTTAATATAATATATAAGAACACCACTTGTCCCAAAAGGCTTGAACTTATGCATATAAACCCAAGTATATTATATTACACATTCTTCTCATTTGTATTTAATATAGGACTTCACTTTTTAACCAATCATACTACTCACATGTGAATATGACAACAGTCATTTAGAGTCGGCCCTACCACTAGCCCAATTAGGTGGTTGCCTAAGGCCCTTAAGTGGAACAAGGCCCCCAAAGTTTAACCAACATGAATATTTTTATACCTATAACAGTATTAATTAAGCCCAAATATTAGCCTATAGATAAAAATAAATAAATTAGTAATGCGATGGACACAACAAAATATTATAATAATTTCACAACAATCCTAAATTAACATGCCAACTCACACATGAGCTCACTATGATCTCTAATTTAAAATCTGTGCTATTCTAATTTAGAAAATTTGTGAAATTGTTGTCCCTAGCATTACTCAAAAGAAATTGTTTAAAGTAATGCTATGTTCATAACATTTTCACAACAAATTCTTAGTGACAATTTGTTATTGATAGGTAAAAAAGTAATGTTAGTGATTGACCCAAATTAGAACTAATAACAGATTATCACCTAGGATTTGTTGTAAAATTATTGTGAAAATATTGTAGATATAGTATTACTCAATTGTTTATCAAAAAAAAAGAAAAAAAAAACTAGCAAAGTTTTGGTGGCACTATCCACTCATTTCTTTGTTTTTAAAATTATTTCTTTTAATCCGTGTAGCTTTATATATATATATATATATATATATATATATAGTAGTTGTTAACCAAAAAATAATAATAATAATAATAAAATTTTGTGAAAAATTAATCAATTCTCAAAAGAGTTCTTTAAATAATTTGTTACTAGTAATGAACACAATATAATATTAAAAAAAAAAGTGAAACTCTCAAAAATGAATAACAAAATTTCAAAAAATGTTATAAAAAATCTTAAATGAACAACTCACATATAAACAAGAAATTCATTAAAAAATAAATAAAAATTTGTGCATTTACAAATTAGAAGAATGGATTTAAAGTTTAAAAAAAATTATTTAAGTAAATTTAAATATATAAAATATCTCAATTTAAACATCGTATTTGGGCCCTAAAATTCCTTGGGCCACCCCTACACTCATTAGCTATGGATTCAGGACATAGCTTGGGGTGCAAAATTTTAAAACCGTAAATAAATATTGAAAGGAGCATTCACATAAAACATGCTATAATGCTAAAAATGCTATTAATATCAACCAACGCACAAAAAACACACTACATCAAACATGTCAAATGTTATAATTTTTTACACCCAACTATAGTGCGCTACTATCTCCAGCAGCTCACTGTAGCAAGGTGTTATGTTATTTTATTATTTTCTTTTTCCCTTTTTTTTTTTTTTTTTATCTCTCATTCTCTCTACATTTTCTCCGTCTCTCCGTCTCCCTCTTCCTCACTGAGCTACGATTTGACTCCAGCAACCGGTGTGGATGGTGGTTCAACACAACTTGTGAAGAAGATGAGGTCGGTTTTGTATTTCGTGGGTCTCTGCTGCTGATCGGGGTGGCTGAGTTGTGGTGGTTCGCTGAGTGTGGCTGGGTTTGGGTGGGTTTTGTGATTTGATTTTGGGTGGTTTTGGTGGCTTGATCGGGGTTGATTGATTCGGAGGTCCGTTGGTTGTGGGTGTGGGTTGTTCAAAGTGGCGTTGGGTTGTGGGTGTGAGTTGATCAAGGTGGTGTTGGGTTGGGTTGTGGATTTGCTGTTGTGACTGTTACTGTGTTTCTTTTATTGTTATGGTTAATTATTTTATTGATTTGGTATATTATTTTATTGTGTTGTACATGTTATTTTAATGTGTTGTGTATTGAAATAGAACTTTTGATGTTGGTGTATTTAAAAGTGAGATGTTGAAATAGATAAAGTGGCTTTTTGATATGTTAAATCTTATATTTTTTGACATGTTTGATGTGAATGCTGCATTGGACGTTTACATTTTTAGAAACCAAAACTTCATTATACGTAACCCTTTTTTTTATTCTTTTCTTCTTCTGAGCAATAAGTTGTTTCAACTTGCAGAGACTACTACAGATGCACTCAACGATATATCCGAGGTTGTTTGGCTAGAAAGCAAGTTCAACGATCCGATAAAGACCCAACTATGTTTGAAATCGCTTACCTAGGAAGACACACGTGTACCGAAGCCTTAGCTTCCCGCACAATACCTCCATCCCCATCAATACTCCAGAGAGCAGGGATGGAGCTAGCTAAACTGCTTGAAATCCATCCCAATTTGTCATCTTCATCGCATGAGACCCGTGAATTCTTAGCGGAAATGATCTTGGGTTTATATACAAAGGCAATTTCAATGCTTAATTTGAGCAGCTCAGTGGATGAGACTCAATTCATAGGAAGTGCAATTCGAATGTTCGAATCTCTAGCTGACGGGCTACGAAGTGAAGATTCAGATCGGGAACTCAAGAATCAGAGCACAGAGATGTGTATAGATAAAGGTAAATAAAAAAGGCTATATAACTAGCTATGAGTTGGCTTTAACTCGTCTAAATATTGGCTATTAATATTTGAACTTTGAGAAAAGTTAATGAGTGTTCTAAAGACATTAATTTAGAAAATTAATGGCTATTAATATTTGAACTTTTTTAATAACTTTTTATATTTTTTGTAAAAATAATATCAAAGCTTTCTTAAAATTGTCTATTAACAAAAACAATTGCCAAAGTGGACTGTACAAGTGAGAGTTAGCTCTGAGATGGGACTTGAAAGCCCTCTTGATGATGGCTATAGTTGGAGGAAATATGGGCAGAAAGACATTCTTGGAGCCAATTATACGAGGTATAGAACATTATTCCTGAAATCTATTTTGATTAACACATTTGTGAATAAGTTTACAATAAGAAATTTTGGAAACATGCTGCTTTGTTTGGTTTTTGAATAATAACAATATTGTCCATCAGGGGTGGCACCACCTTATGGCCAGAGTGGTCCTGGGACAACCCTGACCTAAAAAAAAAAATTATACATGATAATTTAAAATTTTATATTTATCTACTTTAAAAAAAAAAAAAATTGGGAATTTATGCCAACAAAATTAAATTTTGGTCCATAATTTTGGCAACTTAACTATATATTAGGGTCTTTCAAGCAAAAGAATCACATGCTTTTATATTCTTTTAAGCATATACTACGGCTTTACTTTTAGTTTTTGCTTTACTTGACACATTGTTATTATACGACTACTTTTCCTCAAAAACTTTATAATATATATTATACAATTTATTAATCAGAGTCACGTAAATTTAGCTTTTTTCATTGTACAACTACTTTTCTTTTTTCTTTTTTCGATAATTTATATTAGAAAAAAATAGTAGTTTTAGTTAATTAAGTGAATAAACTTAAATGTTACTTAATTTTTATATAACATCAATTAATTCATTATATATATATATATATAATAAACTTCTTATTTTTATGATTATGATTAAACATGTGATTGTTCATTCTAAGGAAATTTGATTAAATGTACACAATAAGTGTCACTAAATATTATGTTTTTACATTTTGCTATCATATTAAACAATTTAAACTAAAACTAAATCAAACCTAAAGGCTAAAAGGAAATAAGAAACTCACTTAGTCTCCCCAGCTATTGCCGTCCATCCCTGTATAGCAATACTAACAACAACCACAACTGAATTCTACAAGTTTTATGTTGTAAAATTTTATTTATTTACATGTTTTTTTATTGTTGTTGTTGTTGTTGTTGTTGTTGCTATTATCAATATATAAAATTTTCTTTTTATTAGATTGTGTAATTTATACTTCTTGAAAAACATCTTCGAAAAAATTCCTAGAGCCACTACTGTTGTTTATAGCCCATATTCAATTCGAACTATACATAACAAGATTGTTATTATATGACTTTAGATTTAACGAAAACCACATTTCTCAGATTTAAATATATATATATATATAAAAATAAAAAAATAAAAAAAAAAACCCACTTTTTCTTGTACTTGGGTTGTATTATCTGACTCTCCGAAAACCAAAAAAACAAAGGTTGTAAACCTCTGACTCTTTCTCTGGCAAAGTACTTCATGATTGCATTAAAGAATTTAGGCAATAGATATACATTTAAACATATGGTTGTGTGCATGCCTCAGTTAAGATTTAGCCGAATTTCGTATTTGGACTTAGCATCCACAGCAGTGGAGCTAAAAATTTAGCTTTTTAGCTCCACCAAAAGTTACTTTATCTATTATAACTACACACTTGCTGCAGCAGTGGATCTATTTTAACTATCAACACAATAAAATAATATAAACCTCACAATAAAATAATACACCCTACAATAAAATAATATATCATACAACCCAATAAACTTCCCAGCACCGACCACAACCGGCCACCTCTACAATCAACCACAGCCACCGCCACCGCCACCACCACCACCACCAACACAGACACAGACACAACCAAACCCACAAACAAAATAAAAAACCAAACAACCATCATAGTCACCAATCCACCACCACAGCTACCAAGCCCACAGGAAAAAAAAAATCAAACACCGTACCACCAAACCATAGCCACAACAACCACCATCGCCACCACCACAGCCATCAAACTCGCAGAAGAAAAAAAAAATCAAACATCATTCCACCACCACAGCCATCAAACCCACAGAAGAAAAAAAAAAGCATCCCCTTGTAGATTTTTATTTATTTTTTTANTAACTATCAACACAATAAAATAATATAAACCTCACAATAAAATAATACACCCTACAATAAAATAATATATCATACAACCCAATAAACTTCCCAGCACCGACCACAACCGGCCACCTCTACAATCAACCACAGCCACCGCCACCGCCACCACCACCACCACCAACACAGACACAGACACAACCAAACCCACAAACAAAATAAAAAACCAAACAACCATCATAGTCACCAATCCACCACCACAGCTACCAAGCCCACAGGAAAAAAAAAATCAAACACCGTACCACCAAACCATAGCCACAACAACCACCATCGCCACCACCACAGCCATCAAACTCGCAGAAGAAAAAAAAAATCAAACATCATTCCACCACCACAGCCATCAAACCCACAGAAGAAAAAAAAATCAAACATCATCCCACCACTACAGCCATCAAACCCATAGAAAAAAAAAATCAAACATCATTCCACTTACATAGCCGGTGGATCGACGGCGTGGGCAGGGGCTTGGGTCGGCGCTGGGAAGGGGCTTGGGCTGGCATTGGGCAGGGGCTTGGGTCGGCGTTGTCAGCGCTGGGTAGAGGCTTGGGGTGGCGTTGGGTCGGCGCTGGGTAGAAGCTTGGGTTGGCGTTGGGTCGGCACTGGGCAGGGGCTTGGGCCGGCGCTGGTGGGGGGCTTGGGTCGGCGTTTTCGGCGCTGGGCAGGGGAAGAAAGAAGAAAGGAGAAGCCGGCGATGAGCTCTTCAAGCTCCACCGACTGGATTTTGGCCTGAGCATACCAGAGGAAAAAAAAATTTTTGAGGAAGAAAGAAGAAAGCAGAAGCCGGAGAGACAGAGAGAGAGAGAAGGAAATGTTTTATTAATGTGAGAAGAGAGAGAAGATAATAAAAAAATAATTTTTTTTTTAGCTGTGTGCTACAGTGCACATCTATTTATAGATGTGCACTGTAGCAATTCATCTATAATTTATAGGTATGGCTCCACTGCTGTAAGCTCTTTTTTGTGATTTTCAAGCTAAATTTTAGCATTATAGCATTATAGCTCCACTGCTGTAAATGCTCTTATTAGCCAACAGTTGCCATTGCAGAACTAGATGAAAGATAGACTCATAGAGGCCTAATAAAAGGGGCATGGTTCATCCTAAATTTTTGAAATTTCATTAATTTATTATTTTAATATAATTATCAATTCAAAATTTGTCCCCCAGCATGCACTCCCAAATACGTTCCTCCCTTAATTCAAAATATCACTGGGTTGAATATTCGAGAAAATCTGATTAGAGCCCCGCTTGTTATGTTGTGAGTAATTGAGATTGAGACAATATTTATTACACACAGTGTATGGAAATGAACTAAAGTCGTGACTTTAAGTCATGATTTGATTCACACGCATTAGAGGTTTTTCTCTTGAAATTGTGATGTTAACTAAGGTTGGTTACTTGCTTTATTCCTTTACTCATATGATAAAAATGTCGAGTGACAAAGTCAATTCGATGTGGATCATTTTATCTTCTTGTTATTTTCGCCTGATGCCTCATCCCCCCTTCCTCTAACTTTCTTTCTTCTTTCTCTCTCAAGTCTCAACCAATGACTCTGTTGTGTTCCCAAGTAATTTTTCATTCTCTATGTTTATAGTGGATGTCAGCTTTGTTGACTTGGCTGGTAAAAGAAACATAAATTGCAAATAAAAGAAAAGAAAAACCAATCTGATTTCGAAAGGAAATGGCATCTTGGAATTGTCCCATTTTAAAGATTTGGTATCTTCACAGCTATAATTCTTTTGGACCATTAAAATAATTTGTGCTATGACAAATGCGATGACACCTGAAACTTCTGAGAAGGGTCTTCGGATTTGTTTGGATTCGTGCGTGGATTCGGATTATGTAGAAGTTGTGCCGGTGTGTCTTGAATACTTTATCTTCTCTCTTCTTTTTTACTCTTCATTATTTTCCTCTAGACAGACATGTCTTCGAAGTACCAAGTAACAAACTGCTCTCAGATTTCTCATCCAGCCCCTTACCTGCCAATTAAAAAGCATAAAGTTTAGTTGATTTTTCTTTATCTCACCCAAAACCAATTCCTCTTTATCTACCCAAAACCCCCAATCCGTAATCCAGATCCGCGATGTTGACTGTGAGACCAGCGGTGGATTTTCTTGTCCATGACCCAGATCGTTACTCTGATTCTCGGTATGATTCTTTCTGTTCTATGTGTTTGAGAAAGCCGAGGGTAATGTTATTGTGTTAAAATGGAGTTCTCATAAAGCTCTACTTCCATTCTCTTTTAGTACTCCCTTTTCTATATAGTTTTCAATGGCTTCCACGAGCACTCAAAAAGCCTGTACATCTTCATCATCGTTATCTTCTTTTACACCACTATGGAAATACGATGTTTTTCTGAGTTTCTATGGTGAGGACACCCGTAAAAATTTCACAGACTTTGAAACAAAAAGGCATCAACGCTTATAGAGATAACAAAAAACTCGAGGAAGGGACACCCATTGCTTCAGGACTCATGAAAGCAATAGAAGAATCCAAGTATGCAATTATTGTTATCTCAGAACACTATGCCTTTTCAAAGTGGTGCTTGAATGAACTGGTCAAAATTCTTGAATGCATGAAAGACAAGGGGCTGAGAGTTCTGCCTGTTTTCTTCCATGTAAATGCCTCTGATGTTGGGAATCAGAGGGAGTCTTTTGAGAAAGCGTTCCTTAAGCATAAAGAAGACCCGGAGGTTAGCATAGAAAAGATACAAAAGTGGAGAGCTGCACTGACAGAAGTGAGCAAGATCTGCGGGAGGCATTTAATTGATAGGTACCAATTTACCTTTTCTTCTTCTGGTGATTTGGAAAATTTCTGAAAAATATTTTTGGTTTTGTTCTAATTATCTAGCATTATCAATTTGTCATTATTATCATCTACACTCACAGATGACAATTTAACGTTTTTTTTTTTTTTAGGGACAATTTAACGTTTTAAGTTGAAAGAGAGAGATATTAGGGGCTTAGGGTAATGGTTTCCTAGATTTGTTTAAGTTAAGAGTAATGATATTTAACAACATTTTTACAAATTCTTAATGTAGCAAACTTCTTATTGGTTTTCATCAAGGCCTATCATTAACTATTTTATAACATTTTTACAAACTTTTAATGTGGCAAACTTCTTATTGGTTTTCATCTAGGCTTATCATTAACATCATTTTTTTACTTACCAATAAGTTGTTCCAACTTGCAGAAGCTACTATAGATGCACTTTTCGACATTCCCAAGGTTGTTTGGCTACAGAGCAAGTTCAACGATCCGATGAAGACCCAACTGTCTTTGCAATCACGTACCGAGGAAGACACACATGTGCTTACGTGCCTTCTGCCTCTAAAACAAAGCCTGTTCGCAGAAGTGCACTCTAGCCGTGCTCTTTGGAGATTTTATAGCAAATGTGAATCGCAGCCTTGTGCGTTTTTTTATATTTTATATTATATAAAAAATCCTAAATTAAGTGTTAGCCCTGAGATCTTAATATTATTGATACCACTCGATAGATAATTATACTCCCTTCACTTGAGATTTGGGAATGAGTAATGACACTTCATCCTAAATTTGAAGAAAAAAAAAACACTTTCTCCCATTTTTGTTAATATTAGTAACATAATATTCTAAAATTTTTAGAAGATTTTTCTTATCAAAATTTAACTATGGTTAGTAAAAAGAGCATATTATAAACTCAATTTTATTTGGTTTGTAAATAAGTCAACTTCTTTTTTTTTTTTAAGTTAAAAAGTTGACTCTTTATTTTATTTTATTATATATATATATATATACACATATATATTTGAGAAACAACATGTTGACTTAAATTTAAAACTCGGCTACATATTCAAATGATATTATTTGAGTAGCAATTCAAATGATAAGGAGCAAATAAGGTAGCTCATGCATTAGCTCAACATGCTAGAAATTCTCTTGATGCGGATTTGTATTGGATGGAGGACTCTCCCCCACCTGCCTTAGAAGCCTTGTATCATGACTCTTTATCACTTTAATTGAATGAATTTTTCCCTTTCAAAAAAAAAGTTTGAATTGCTAAATATAGGTGATTATCTTCTCAATATGTTAAGATTTGGTTGCTCATTAACTATAGTAAATCATTGTTCTTTTCATAAATATTTGTAGCGCTCAATAAATGCATATCAACAACTCCTCCCCCCAAAACACATACAAGAATTATAATTTTAAGTTTTTAACTCACCACCAAAGGCAAGTTAGTTTTAGATATTTTAACTTTGAAGGGGATGGTGATTTTNGAAGAAGAAGAAGAAGAAGAAGAAGAAGAAGAGGGAGGGGTGGTCGTGGGTTTCAGAATGAGGGGAAAACAAAAGATTTAAAAAGAAGAAGTGCTGAGAATGAGAGAGTTGTGGAGGTGGTGTTGGGTGGCCTGTGGAGTGGAGAAGAGAGAGAGAGAGAGAGAGAGAGAGAGAGAGAGAGAGAGAGAGAGAGAGAGAGAGAGAAGAAGAAGAAGAAGAAGAAGAAGAAGAAGAGAGGGAGGGGTGGTCGTGGGTTTCAAATGAGGGGAAAACAAAAGATTTAAAAAGAAGAAGTGCTGAGAATGAGAGAGTTGTGGAGGTGGTGTTGGGTGGCCTGTGGAGTGGAGAATGTGGTCCCAAATAGTCTAGAATTTGTAAAGGTAAAAGCAGGGGGGCCCAACAAATTTAGAGGCCTAAGACGATATATTTAAATGGGGCCTTTTGTTATCACTTAAGTAATATTTAAGAGTATTTAATATCATAATTTTTTTATAACAAAAATCTATTCCTTTTATTTTGTACTATGTTTTTTTTTTTTTTTTTTTTTGGAAAATGCTAAAACTATAACAAATTTTACTAAAAAAAAAATTTCAAATGATGTAGAAATGAATGCGATTAGTGACACTTCAAGAAGATAATAAACAAGTATTTGAATGAATGATGTTAGTGATATTATAAATATTACAACATGAGGCTTACAAAGATGTATCATTAATCCCAAAAATTATTTTAAAAATGCATTTAATAGGTTACCTTGGCTGCATCCAGCATCATCATCTATTCAATTGATCACATTTTAATGCTTGTAACAAGTTTTCAATAAGTAAAAGTTAATAGATATTTCGTATGACATTTTCCTATCTACGAACTTATTTCTTGCGCATTAGTAGACAACATATATTTCAGTAAGATGGATTAAATATTGCTTAGTAATTGTAATAATACAAAATCTTTTACAAAAAACTTTTACAAACTAATGATGTGGCCCGTGAATGATTATAGATAAATAAAAAAGTGATGTTATCGGTGGGCCCAAATGAGAACAGTAAGAATTTGGCCACAACAACAGTTTGTAAAAACTTGTAAAATAGTTTGTAAAACTATAGCATTACTCTATTTTTAAGACCATGTATTTAAAGTTTATTATCTTTAACATTACTCAATACTTTGGGACTTTTTAAAAGTAGAGAAAAATTATAAAACTAATTTTTTTCCTATATCTCCAAATTTTTTTTTTTTTAATAAATATATCAATTTTTACTCCAAAATTTGGGGCCTTCCTCTAGTAGGGGGCCTTAGGCAGTGGCCTAAGTAGCCTAGGCCTAGGGCCGGCCCTGGGTAAAAGGGGTAGGCTTAACTATATTTTAGCACACTGCAACTCTGATTTTTGGAGTAATTACATTTCCCTCACTTGAGGTTAGGGGGAATGACACTACACCCAAAAGCTAAAGAGAAAAAACATTTCCTCCTTTGAGGGCATCTCTAGGAACTTCTCTAAATTTTTGTATTATTTGGAGAATAAACAGTGACTTTTACATTTTAACTATCTACTTTTTCAAATCCACTTTCCAACAGATCCTCTATCCCATTCTCTATATCATTTAAATATTATTTCTTCATTTTCTTTTTATTCTTTCTTTAAACTTTTTTAATCTTTCTTTATTCAATCCCACACAATCACAACAATGCTACTGCCGCTGTCACCACCACGCCACTACCACTGCACCGCAAACCCACATCAACCACCACCACCATCAATCACCCTACCCCCCACAACCAACACGGCAACCCCCCACCACTACCACCACATCAGTCACAAACCCAACCACTCCCACACCCACACCCACACCCACACTCATCTAACCCACCACCACCAGAAAAAAAAAAAAAAAAAAAAACCACTGCCACAACTCAACTACCACAAGCCACAACCCATTAGCCACTACCACGCAATCTCCACATCAACAACACAAACACCACCCATACCCAAATTAATTCAACCAAAAAAATGACCAAAATGACCCATGGCCAAAACCCATCGTCAAAAATCTATTAGAAACCCATCACCACCCACGACCGTGCCGATCTCGCCACTGCAGCAACCACTTCTCCACAAAAACCACGCCGCAACAACCATGCTGATTTGATGGGGTTGTCTCCTTGCCGGTCTAAGGGAGGAAGGAAATGCTGATGGGTTTCGGGTTTGAAGAGGCTGGTAGAGCTTGCCGAAAGTGGTTTTCTGAGATTTTGAGGAAGAAGTTGATGGTGTGGCTGTGCGTGGCATTAAGGAAGAAGCTGGGCAATTTTGAGGAAGAAGCTGATGGTTTGGACGAGAGAGAAAGAATAGTAAAAAAAAAAACCATTGTTCAATTTTTTAAGATAAAATAAGGGAATAGAGTTGCTACAGTGTTCTCTAAATTAAGAGAAGCATTGTAGCAACTTCAAAAAAAATTTAGAAAAGTTTTGTGTATAGCAAACCCGTTGGAGCGTGAACAGTAACCATTTATGGAGAAAAAATAGAGTTACCACATCTGTTGAGATGCTCTGAGATCCATTTAACCAAAGTTAATTTGTTAAAATTTTGTGTATTGACACGCTCTTTGATTAAGTGTATATTTTCAAAATCACCATCCCCTTCAAAGTTAAAATATCTAAAACTAACTTGCCTTTGGTGGTGAGTTAAAAACTTAAATTATAATTCTTGTATGTGTTTGGGGGGAGGAGTTGTTGATATGCATTTATTGAGCACTACAAATATTTATGAAAAGAACAATGATTTACTATAGTTAATGAGCAACCAAATCTTAACATATTGAGAAGATAATCACCTATTCTTCTTCTTCTTCTTCTTCTTCTCTCTCTCTCTCTCTCTCTCTCTCTCTCTCTCTCTCTCTCTCTCTCTCTCGTATTCATAATTGCAACAAAAAACTTGAAAATATTTTTCAAAATGTTTTCAAAAACGCAACCTAACACTTAAAAATAATTTGATTTCCAAAAAACGAATTCATCTTAAAATACTTTTTATTGAACCAAACATAGCCTAATAGCAATTTTGATTCTTTAGATGATGTGGGGTAAAAGTATAGGAAAGTGTTTAGTATCCTTTTGAGATAGTCATTAGTTTGTGTAATATTTTGTCCCATTTAAATTCAGATAATTAGTGAGATTAAATGATTGAATAAGAGAAAGTCTAAGGACCTAGAATAAATCATAGAATTTTTCACATAATTGATATTTTCCTTGTTTTGTAGTAGGGCCTACATGAGGAGAAGCAAACATGTGAGCGGGATGTGAAAAAATTCTGTCTCTAACACCTCTCATTGAATAATTACATTTTTGTGGGTTCCAGCTAGGTCAACTGGTAAAGTCTCTGATAGTTGAATAAGAGATCCGGGGTTCAAACCCCGCCTACACCAAAAACTGATTAGTGTCTTGATCTGATGATAAAGAACAATTATCAGGAGTGGACAACATAGGTTGAAACTCTCTCTCAAAAAAAAAAATAATAATTACATTTTTTAACTAATAATAGAACATGCACCTTTCTTCCCCCACTTATTTTTTTGACTTGGATTGTTAAGAAAATGGTTGGAATTTGTTGCTAATTTTCCCTATGTAAATATTGCCATACATATGCATCTTAAGGCCATGCTTTTGTTTGGAATAGCCTATAGAATTGCCTTCTAATATTTTGGTTTAGGCCTGTCATTTGAGTTAATTATTGCTATTTCTACAGGAATGGTGTGAACGTCAAAGGATATTTCTACTAGACTCCATTATGGAATGGAATTCTGGCACCACGACAAGATCTGGGTTATACTTTGTAGACTACAATGTCAATCTGTCTGCTATGTGGTTCCATAATTTTCTCCTATGCAAAAGGCAATAGCACCCAAACATGCTATATAATCGTCAAATCTTGTTGGCTGATCGTACCAAAACCTTATGTAACCTGGGTAGCCCTCTTTCATGAACATCATGCAGGTGAGACAGAATTGTAAGAGACCTAAAGTTATGCAAGCTTTGGGTGCTTAAATGGCACTACTTAACAACCACAAAATGAGTCAAAACGTTGTACAGGGACATGGATGAAAATCCAAATTTTAAAATAGGAGGCAAAATTAGATATGACTTTAAATTTAGAGGGTGCATTTAGAATTTAATCTCTTTTCTATTTCCACCTAAACTAGTTTTCTACATTGTAAAATGAATCAAGGTTTTAAATTCTACTTTTTAAGATATTGTTTAAGCACCCTAATTCTTTTTAATGACCCTCGTGTGAGGTGGTAGACAAATTTAGGAATATTGTGTAATATATTATTGTCAATTTCTGTTGTGTTTGTAGAAAGACTTTGTTAACTAATATGAGATGCTGGATAAAGTGCAAAATATACAATATATTGAGTAATTTTTTTTTCTTTGAATAATTTTTATAATTGTTTAAAGAGATTAAATTTAAATTTTGTAAGGATGTGGTGTAAAACTCATGTTTTACCTCTCTAATCCCCACATGCCACATCATCTTATCACATATTTTAAGAATCAGCATAATCACACCCAATCAATCTTAATACCCATATATAAATCCAACCAAATTAGGAGTTTATTAAGATGTTATTAGGTGTGGTAAAATGTATTGAATTTTAAGTAAAATGCTGATGTGGCAATCACTTATTGGATAGTATAAAATATAGGTTTTACACCTCATCCTTACGAAATTCGGAATCTTGTTTAAAATATATGGTCATTATCATTATTCTTTTACCTTTTTTTCAAAAAGTAAGAGATATTAGAGCAATTGTATCAATGGGTGTAAAATTTTTGTCTATTTTGCAAAAAAAAAAAAAAAAAAAATAAACCCAACACAACCCAAAAATTACCAAATCCCAGCCACCATCAATAATCAATCCACACCCACCCAACCACCATCAATGAGATCAACCACGATCATCAACCCACCCATCCTCCATCAATGATATTAGCCACTATCGTCAACCCACCCTTCATCAAGCAACCAGCCTCCAAAAACTCAAATCCAAAGAAATCTCAAACTGGCCAAATCAAACCAAATACCCGAAACCCCAATCAACACAAATACTTATGAAATCCCAAAACCCACTTATCAAACAAAGAATAAAAAAGGATCAAGACCCACTAATCAAACAAAGAAAAAATAGAAGAAGTGAAACCACCACAGAGGTGGCAGTGGCAAGTGACAAGAGATCAGAGAGTCTTTGACGAGAAACAAAGGAAAACCACCATGGTTGTGGTAGGGGTGAGCGGTAATCGGCAATGTGATGTTCGGCCATGGAAGCTAGAGGAAGATTATGAGATGAGAGAAAGAAAGAGCTGAGAGGGTTGGAAGTAATAATTTGTTCTAATTAATTGAGAAAAAGAGAGAGTGAGAGTGAGAGCGAGAGGGACTAGAGAGAATGAGAGAGAAAAAAAAATACTAAAATATTAAATGCAAAGTTACAGTAACCGTATATATATATATACATGGTTATTGTAGCACTTTTGGATATATACAAAGTTATGCAAGTACTTTTGTGAGTATTTTTTTGGGTAAAATGTGTAAAACTAACTTCTTTTTTCTATTTCGAAATGATTGATAGGGTTGCTCTTACCTTATGTTATAATCTGTAAGTAAAACCTTTCCACTAATGTGACATCTGGAATTTCTTTTTTAAAAAAACTACCACAATATGTATGATTCGAGGAAAAACAAACAAATGATAACAAAGAGCCAGTTAAAAATAAATAAATAAATAAAAGGAGGGAGGCTTGGGTTTCAGGAAATTCTTGGATTTCAACCAAGCTTTCCTCTCCAAACTTGCTTGGTGGGTGTTATCTGGGAAAGATTGTCTTTGCATTAAGGTTCTGAGAGCTAAGTACAAAGTTCGCCACAATTGGCTTAATCAAGCTCCCCATAGTAATGCTTCCCTTGTTTGGAAAATTCTTGTTGGCACTAAACACCTATTATCTGTAGCAGCTTGTTTGTTGGTGAGTAATGGTGAGTCCATTAGAACTTGGTCAAACCTGTGGGTCCCAAACCTGCTAGGTTTCATCCCATTTCTGGTGTTAATCTTGATCTTGCTTTGATTGTTTCTCAACTCTTGAATCAAGATCGCAGTGGTTGGGATATTGCTAAACTTCGGCATTTCTTTGAGGATTAGTGGTGGACATTATTTTGCGGGTACCTTTGCCCTCTTTCCCTAGTGTTGATCGTAGGTTTTGGACCCCTACAAATTTTGGGAAATTCACAATCAAATCTGCTTACTGGTTAGGCAGAATTTCTTCCCCTCCTTTGATGACAGACCTCTCCCATGGTTGAGTGTGGAAGTCTAGGCTGCATGAAAGGCTGAAAATGCATTTATGGAGAATTGCTGTGAATGTTCTGCCTACCAAAGATTTGCCAATGTTGAGGTGGGTAGGCCTCTTTGTAACTTGTCTGAAGAATCTTCTCTCCACATTTTTGCTTTTTGCCCTATTGCTAAGACTCTTTGGTTTCGCAGTCATTGGGGTGTGAGAACTAACTCACTTGGCCTTGCCTTTATTCATGACCTCATTAATTTTCTCTTCTCCCCTCCTTTTGCCAAGGAGCTTATTGTGTGCCAAAGGGAAGATCTCTTACTTTTTGGAGCTATTTTATGTGATGTTATCTGGAAGCAGAGAAATATTTCTCTTTTTGAAGGTGTTGTTGTAAAGCTTGAAGAGCTATACTCTAGAATCTCTAAATTATTTCTTGAACACAAGTCTACTAGGCCCTTTGTCTCAAGCCAGGCCACCTTGGCTCCTTTACAGCAGTGGACCCCTCCCTCCATTTCTTAAATTAAGATTTATGTTGATGCTGTTGTGGGCCCTCGTTGTTCTTCCATTGCATCTATTGCTAGAGATTGGAGAGGGGAGCTGGTTTTTGCTTGTTCTAAGAGAGTGAATACCATCTTCCCTCTTCAGGTAGAAGCTGAAGCCATTAAATGGGCTCTAACCTTGGCAACTAACTTGGAGTTTGAGGCGATAATCATAGAATCAAACTCCCAAGTTTTTTCCAATCTCCTTTTTGATTTGGAAGCCGCCCCCCTCCCCGCCCCCCCCCCCCCTCCCTCCTTGGAGAATCAAGTCTATTTGTGCTAACTCTCGAGTTCTCTTGACATCTTCCCCTAAGGTTTCTGTTTGTTGGGTGCCTAGGTTGTGCAATGTGGCTTCTCATTCTCTAGCAAAGTGGTCTTTAGCTTGTAATTTTTTTGGTTCTTTTGATTTTGGTAACAGCACCCTTTCTTTTGTTTCTGTTATTCAAGTAAGGCTAGTTTGCCTGTGTAGTTTGCTTTCTCTTTTAATAAAGTTTCTGGTTCCTCAAAAAAAAAAAAACATATTGCTACCGTTGCACCCTACTATGGTGTTTACCACGAAATAATGGACATCATGTGGAGATGCTATGTATTCTAACCCTTTCTAAAGTCACTTTTTTACCATGTATCAGCTAGTAATTATAATTAAATCAAAGAACTCAAATTTTATTGATTAGTTTGTTGATTGATGATTTTGTAAAACAATTAATTAGGAGTGTTCACAGTGCGGTGCGATTTTAAGCTATTTTTAGCATTGCACTTTGTGGTGCAGATTAGCCAAATCCATAACCGCACCGTACCTCATTTTTGCTGTCACATATGCAGTGCAGTGCATGATTCGAAGCCGATATATTTTTCAAATTTTGGGCTTTTCCTATCCAGCCTAAACAACGATTCTTCCCTATGTTTTGGCTAAGTTTTAAACTATTGAGCTAGTTTTTCTCCTTATTTTGGACTGGCTTTTCTAATCATGCTAGGGTTATTAAACTTTTTCTTTTTTTGAAAACTAGGGTTATTAAACTATTAATAATATATTTAATATTAAAAAAATAAATATATTAATATATAGAGAGGGAAGGATGCAGTTTGTGCAGTTTTCTTATTATAAAACCGTAACTGCACTACACCATGTGATGCGGTGCACTGTTACTTACGGTACGGTGCGGTTCATGTTTCCAACCTTTCATTTAGTTTACCAATGGATAGATTATCATTATTTTGTCTATTTTAATTTTTAATCAAATAGGGCACTGATTTGTAAATTTGTCATACCTGGTCTTTGCAATTATCATGATGTAGCTATTGGAACAAACTAAAACTTGGAGTTAGGAGGGACAACTTTGCTACTGGCTGCGTGTGGCAACTCTGAACTACGGCTCTACTGCTTAACCACTAAGGATATTATTACCATTAGGCTATTACTTGAACCCTTGTAATTAGCTAATTTTATTTAATGGACAAAGTTAACTTCCAAACCAGTTAATTTGGAGGAAAATTCCTTTAACCCACCATGTGACAGTTGAAATGATTATCCATGTGTACTTTTAGTGATATCATATTTTAAATTAGTCATATGACTGTTTTAAATATACATATAAATGGTTTATAAAATGCCACGTAGTGTTGGAGATTTGGAGAAGATTCCTCCAAATAGGCTTCTAGGAATATTTATTTGTGCAACTCTTTTCATGTGGCAAGTAGATTGCATATAAATAGAAAAATGTTAGAGGTAACACCAATTTTAGTATAAAGATTTACAAATTAATATGTCAATTAATATGATTGGTGTTAGTACATCACTAACATAATAAAACAATTTTTTTTTTCTTTTTAAGTTTAAAATCTATAGTGACACTTCAATTTATAAGGCTTTTTTTTTAATGAAACCGGCAGAAATTTTATTTCTAATAAAATATTTACAATGAGTATATGTTAGGAAGAACACAAGTTACACAATCCCTTTTTTTTTTCTTTTTTCTTTTTTTTAAATACTAAGGAAAAATCAAGAAAAAATGAGTACAACATAGGAAAACATCAAGAGATGACTGCTCTATCAAAAGTCTAATTCGCAAAGAACAATATCCAAAGAGTTCCACATAAAAATAAATAAATGTTGTTAAAGAAGACCCAGAAAACAAAGCAAGAAGCTGATTTCCAAGTCAAAGGTATGGGGAGGAATGGACGTCTACCAGACAACCATGAAGACAAAGAAAAAGGCTCAAGAGACCTGGGGACAGACTAAGAGCAGTGAGAGACCTACAAACAGCAGAAATGGGATGGAGAGACCTAAGGGTGCGATTGCCGATTGGTTGGAGATGAAACAAGAAGGATGGAAATGAGAGAAAATAAGATATAAAATTGTTGAGAGGAGTGTTTAATTGGGAGGAAATTTTGGTGGAACCCGAATGTTTTTTCTCACTACTAGACACACTAAAACACTATCTCTCTAAATTAGAGAGAAAACGAAAGAGAAAATTGTGCAAAAAATTTTGACCAAAAATGCCCATGTCTAGCCCGTGCTGCACTGCTGCCTTTCCTATTCCTTTTATTATTATTTTTTCTAATTGGGCGTGCTGAGCTTCTTTTATCTCCAAATCGCTCTTTTTTTTTCCTCAATTGGGCATGATTTTTTTTTTTTTCCGCTTAGTTTGCTTTTTTGTTTTTTAACGGGGCATGATTGGATTTTTTTGGCTAGTTAGGTTTTTTTTTTTTTTTTTTTTTTTTGCATGATCTCTGTTTTAATAAACTTTGTGTGATTTTTTTTTTAACTAAATATTTTTTTAATAAAGACATATGAGTCAATTTATATAAATTTCGTTTTATATAAAGAAAGATGACGTATAGTTTTTGAGAAGCCAAAGGACCACAATTTGGGTAGGGAAAGACCCACCACGGGCACGGAGCGATGCTTGCAATGGTGGTCGGTGTTATAGTGTAGGTTGAAGTGCACGTTAGCAACAACTATATAGGTTAGGTTGTAATATGAGTCAAGTTGAATTAAGCACATATTGTTCAAGCTTAATTGATTTCTTTATTTTGTTTCCGAGAGCTCAAGGAAAAAACATATGCTTAAGATCAAGATTATTTTTTTTTTAATTTTGATGTGTAAACTTTAAACAGTTGAAAAACCTCTATTTCTGCCTTTTGTTACTGCATGCATGTTAACCATCGAACTATATTCTAAAATATAATAATTATTTCATTTAAGTTGCAATAATAATAATTTTCATAAATGACAAATAATCTGCAAATTTATGACAAATAATGTTTAAGTTGTGTTGGGAAAATTAACCAATTAACACAATACACAGTGGAATATATTTCTTTTCTCTCTTTGTGCAAATCCAATGATTTCCAAATAAACTAGCCAAGCACAAGTGCACAACATTACATATAAACAGGAAAATTTAGCAACAACCTAGAATTAAGAACACCGAATTTTTACATGGAAAATTCAATTAGTTGTAACATATCAGCCCTAAAAAAAATATATTGTTTTAGTGTTTATGAATGTATCAAGCCAAGTTGGATTTATTCAAATTGGTTCGATAGGTAACAAGTTTTTTTTTTTTTTTTTTGGAAACAGATAGATAACAAGTTTCAAACTTGAACTTGAACACAATTCCCATATAAGGAGGGTTTTTTTTTTTTTTTGTTAGTGACATCTATTAGAAACACCAAGAGTGACAATCAGCTGAGCTACAAAACTCTTAGTGGATAAGGTGAGTCACTGAGTCCAATTAACCATTTTTTTAATGTTTTTAAAGTGGGCGGGGGAGTGATGTTTAGGGTTTGAATTTGGAGAATTGGAGGGAAAGAAATTCCACTTTATAATTTTAAATTATCAATTCGCACTCATGTCAATTTATATTTATTTCTTCAAATTAGAAAATTAAGAGTATAACTATCAATTTATATGATGCAATATCATTTCTCTCCTTTCCATTTAATTACATCTGTGGCCCATGGGCCTGATAGCCTCGCCCCATCATATAGCAGGCCAAGCCATGCCAAGGAGCGCAAGCTATTGTGAGGAAAGGGAGGAGAGCCTATTTTCCTAAACCACCGAGATACCTGTCCTCGCCTGACAAAGGTGATTTTGGGAGAGGCTCCCCAGAGTGATGTCGATTTAGTATTGCAGGATAACGTTGGTTAGAGTGAGCCACTTGAGTGCCATAAGGCCTCTGATGGGACGGACAACCAGAAGAAAAGCGAATAGATGATCAACAGATGGAAGCAGGAGATAGGAAGATGAAACTATAAAAGAAAAGCTATAAAGCCAGAAAGGGGGGGGGACAGAAAGGGAACATTGAGGCCTCCTCGGCCACAGGCCGAGGAGCATTCCCCCATTTGTAAGGAAACACTTAGCATTTTTTATAAGAAAAAGTTTGTGCATGGTGATCGACGCCAGCACCTAAGCCTGTCAACCACTCTCTATAAATTTATTGTTTGGGCTTATTGGGCTAAAACCATCACCCAGGTTAATCCAAATTGAGTCCTACAACATCCAAACAAATGGGAGGAAATATAGTTCCTTTCCTTTACTTTATTTTAAAAACTCCAAATAATTAAGAGAAAGAAGGAACCATTTCTCTTCCCTCTTGTCTTCTTCCACAACCCCCCTCCCCAACCCCCCCCCCCCCCCCTCCTCTAAAATTGCAAACACTTTTTTCAAAAATTAAGATGAAATATAATATACATAAAAAAATATAAATAAAAAATTTATCTTATATGTCCATCGATCATATTTTCACCTTTTATCATGCCACCCTTCTTTCATCCATATCAATCATAACCTTAAGGGTAAGTAATGAAATTGTGATATATTTTTCCCTCAGTCCTAAGCATGAAAATATTATATAAAAAGTAAGTGTTACATGTCAAACATCGTGCTTTTGCCTTATATAATACAGCACACATGTACATTAAAATTAGTAATTTTTTATAAACTGACCTACATTTTTAATCCTTTAAAATTGGTGTTGCTTTCATTTGGTACATTAGATTTAAGATTTTTCATGTTGGTCTTCCCAAGTTTGATTCCATTTTCGAAACAAACATTTCATTTAAAATGATCATCTATATACACTTTCATTGGAATAAAAGAGAGAAATATCTTGAAACTTCTTTTTTTAACACTAACTAATTAAACTTATCAATTAATAAGAGGTGCAGAACTAGATGCGGACCAACCCAACCACACAGTTGGATATCTTTACAAATCTATACTATTGTAGAGTAGCTCTTAAATAGTATTTTCTTTTATCTAGAAATATAAATAAGAGAATGATATATTTTTCCGGATTGTATATCTTTATAAATCCATGGCATTTAAAAATGGTTTTAAATTCTACTATATCATAATCTAAGTGTATATATATGTGAAACTCTCTTCTAAAAACTTGAATACTACTTCAAAGGTTGATTTTTCGTTATGAAAAATTATGGGTCCTATTTATAACACTTAATTGCAGAAAAAAAAAAAAAAGTCATTTTCTCGTGATTAATTTGACAATAATAGGTATAAGTCACCTAGTATGATATATATATATATATATATATATTAATTAAAAACACACTGAAACTATTATTATAATAACATCACAATACAAAAACATCTTGGATAATGGCTTGCTGAATACAGCAAGGAATCTCTTCAATCCAAATGATATCATTGACAAGGTTTTGAGCTTGTCTTGCTAGAATGTGGGCTGGCTTATTGCCAGTCCTGCGTACATGAGAAAAATTGACAACACCAATTTCAGCACCTAACTCATGAATGCCTTCTACAACAGTAGCAACAGAAGTGGGCGATAGTGTAGATCGCTTGAGAGCATTGGATATTGTCAAGGAATCACCTTCCAACACCCCATCTTGCAGCCCCAAATGCCTTGCTAGTAACAGACCTGCCTCATAGGCTTTAGCTTCCACTTCAAGTGCTCCCAATGGAGCTTTAATTTTTCTACACAAAGTTGCCAAGAATCTGCCCTCAGCATCTCTAATTACACACCAATGCCTGCTTGTTTCTTTGATGTAAACAAAGCTCCATCTACATTTATTTTTTTTAAACCCGCTGAAGGACATTGGTCTTTCAGTTTAAGCAAACTCTACATCACAAAATCATTCTATTGATTGTTCCTACCTCTTTTTTTCCATTAAAAATTACATGAAAGTATGAAACCCATTTAACCAAATATTCTTGCCAAAGGTTAAAATAGAGGGACAATACAATCAAAGAAAAGAAATATAAAAAGCACTATTCACTTTTTTTTTATTATTGGTAGATAGTGAGGGAGGAGAGAGTAGAGGTTTGAATCGCAAACATAGGACATTACAAAAGATATTATTACCATTAGGCTATTATTTAAAACCTTGTTAGCCAATTTGATTTATTGAACAAAGTTTACTTCCAAGCCTGTTAATTTGAAGGGAAATTCTTCTAATCCACTATGCTGCAATAGAAATTGTTGGGATAAGGGCCTAAAATTATATATTGGGCCTTGGCCAAGGACGTTGGGTGGTCCAAGGACAAGTAAATATTAGTGAGGATGTTAGGCTCAAAGCCCCATGAGTAGGCTACTAGTGAGAAGGTTGGGGAAGGTAAGCCAAGGACGAGTATCTCCTCGAATAAACCAAGCACAAATCAAATGTATATCCTATCGTTCAAGGTGACCTTCCAGGAAATTCCACTGATTAGGACGTGCATTACGAATGTACAGGAGGGGTGGGAGCTCAGAAATATATAAGAGAAAGCTGCTACCACCGCATTGAATGCTTTGTAACTAACTCTCTGGCCGCATTAATAAAGAAGTGATCTCTAAACAGTATTTTTCAGCCTTACAGCTACCCCCAAAGATTTCAGAACGGTGTTGATAGAACAAGAATCAACATAAACAATCTACTGTCCACGTGTAAGGCAAAGATGAGAAGGAACAGATAGTATAAATTAGAGGGAAGACCTTCAGAGGAGGGGATCAGAGAATTGAGAAGGAAAGCACTATAGTAATCAAAATTGTATCTGTAACCATTTTCAATTGATTTATACAAGAACTGACTTCCTCGGATTGTGCCGAAGACGAATTCACTTAGCTAAATCCTTTCTACTTTTACTTAATTGTCTTTTAAATTCATTCTAACTGTTATCCAACTCATTAGGGCCTAGTTTTCCACCCCACTCTCTACTAATTCATTGTATTAGGCTCATTGGGCCTAGATCCATTTACAATTTGGGCGTGGGCTCCAAATCGTGTCCTTACAGAAATGATTATTCATGTGTATTTTTAGTCATATGATTTTTTAAAATTAGTCATATGACTTGTTTTTACTAATTATTTGGAATCCTCTTCATGAATAATCATTTGAAAAAATCATTCATAAATTAGTCATATGATTTTTTAAATTAGTCGTATGACTTGTTTTTATCCTATGCCTAATAATTATTTGGAAGAGGATTCATGGTAGCAGTTTTACTATGATTACACTTAACCATTGAGAATGTCTTAGATAGCAATTTAGAATGAAAGATTCGAATTTTGAATGTAAAAGTGTAACTTATATTAGATGGTAATTGGTCTCGTACTTCTATTTATTTATAATATGATAGTTACAACAATGAAGGGGGAGGGGGAAAGGAATTTAAACCTTGATTCTTCTTATTAAAAGAAGTATACTATGCCACTAAATTACAAAACTTTTGACATTAGTTAACTTACACGTGCTATAAAAGTATAAATATACCATTTTAGCTAAATCTTGATTTGTTTTACGATGATATAATTACAATGGAATATGAGAAATATGAAGTGTATGATATATTACTCTATCTTTTATTTTTAAAAAGTATAATGTAGTTTGAATCAGTTGTGAGAAGAAATAAGGGTAAAGTTCTCGATGGTACCTTTTATATTTTGGATAGTTCAATAGCTGTGGGACATGGATGTAAATCTCGAACGTTTCCATTTGAAAGACCAGGAGGTCTCAATTGAACTACAAGGTTATTGACATACTAATAAAACCTTTTAACATTTATATTATACATTTATGCAAAGTGTTCTAGTGCATAGCACGGGTTGGCGACTAGTATTGAATATTTGAGTATATGTGAGAAAAAATTAAGTCAACAAACCCTAATATATACTTATATTAAGACAATAAACTTCTTGTTATGCTTCCTTAGATATAGCACTTAATTCTTTTTTTTTTCTCCTACATTTTATGCCTATTGTTGTTCCAAAAGTACATTTTTAAAGAGTCTTTTTATTCAATTAATTACCATATAGATATTTAGAATCCAAATCCCAACTATTAATGTACTATAAATTTTAAAAATAAAAAAAATAAAAAAAAAAATCACTCATATAGCAACTGTGGGGTCATGGGCCCAAATCATACAATTGGGTTTTGGGCTTTGGTCGAAAGTGTGGGGCTTTTGCTGAAAGTGTGAGTAGTCCAAGTCCGAGGAGGAATATCTCCTCAGATAAGCTAAATGCAAATCGGGTATAAATCCTAAGGATCAAAGTGACCTTCCAAGAAGCTCAGTGATAGGGACGTGCGCCATAAACGTACAAGAAAGATGGGAACCCAAAAATATCTAAGGGAAAGCTGCTACCACCGCATTAAATTCTCTGTAGCTCACTCTCTTGCCATTTTAATAAGGAACTGACCTCTGAACAGTATTATTGCTGCCTTACAACCACCCCAAAAGACTTCTAAAGGGGGCTAATGGGACAAGTATCAACATAAACCATCAACTGTCCACATGTAGAGTAAAGATGAAGGAAGAGATGTAGTATAAATGAGGGTAGAAACCCTAGAGAAGAAGGGGAGAAGAGATAGAGAAAGCACTATAGCAATCTCAACAACTTTCATAACCATTCTCATCCAATATTTACTGGAACAGAGCTCCTCGAATTGTGCCAAGGACAAATTCTCTTGTACAAACCTGGTTCATTTCAATTTGATTGTCATGAAAACCCATTTTAACTGTTATCCGTGTACTAAAGCCTAGTTCTTTGACTAACTCTCTACAAATTCATTGTTTTGGGCCTAAGATCAAATCCAGTCCTTACAATTGGCGTCGTCTGTGGAAAGAACTTGTGTAATACTGAGTGAAACGCTTAACTATAGTGGGATCAGGTTCACACCAGGCAGAGTCATTGGGATCCCAGCATGGCGATCCTCTTGTCAACCTTGAGTAGAGAGGTGACCGTGAAAGAAGTGTGCATACCACACATACTAATAGGAGTCAACCTCTATTGCACAGGGAGGATTGCTAAATGGGGTGCAATTCTAGGGTTTTTGACATCAAGTACATGCCCTTTACCTCTGTCAAGGGCCAGGTCCTCGTGAATCTGGTGGCCGAGTTCGCTGAGCCTCCATTAGAAAAAGTGGTAGTAATACAGCACATGGATAGAAAATCGGTTAGCACAATCACCCCGCAGGGACCTTTAATCTGAAAAGGTAATATTTTTAATGAAAGTTTCCTTTGTCAATATGTTCATTTATTATATAAAGGCATTGTACTTCCCATTATTCATTCTTTCTACAAGTGTTTAAATGTGAACCATAGTCATGCCGAGGTCCTCGGACCCGATGCTATAGGGAAGTTAACACACATGGCATCTTTCTATAAATGGTTAAACAGAACCTTAGACATGCCTAAGTCCTCAGACCACATGCTTTGGGGAAATTAACACACATGGCATCTTTCTATAAGTGGTTAAACAGAACCTTAGACATGCCTGACTCCTCGGACCACATGCTTTGGAGAAATTAACACACATGACATCTTTCTCAAAGTATTCAAACAGAACCTTAGTTATGCATGGCTCCTTGGACCACATACTTTGGGAAGAGTAACGTTCCATGATATCTATTTGTTTCTCATTAAGTGTAAAGACAGGCCTAAGATTATAACCAACTCCTCAGATTGGTAGCTCTAAAAGGAGCAATTTATAGTACAAATATGGGGCGCGTAAAATGGCACTCCCACGGGTGTAAAACAAAGGATCAAGTAGAATTAACTCTTAAGAATTCAAAACCCCACTTTTCTCCTAGGATGAGAGGAAAAAACCGGAGTTTTGAGAGGCTATTGTGGGGTCGTGAGCCCAAATCATACAATTGGATTTTGGGCTTTGGCCGAAAGCGTGGGGCTTTTGTCGAGAGCATGACTAGTCTGAGTCCGAGGAGGAATATCTCCTCGGATAAGCTAAACGTAGATCAGGTATAGATCCTAAGGATCAAAGTAACCTTCCAAGAAGCTCTAGTGATAGGGATATGCGCCATAAATATACAAGAAAGATGAGAACCCAAAAATGTCTAAGGAAAATCTGCTACCACCGTATTAAATGCTCTGTAGCTCACTCTCTGGCCGCATTAATGAGGAAGTGGCCTCTGAACAGTATTATTGCAGCCTTACAACCACCCTAGAAGACTTCTAAAGGGGGCTGATAGGACAAGTATCAACATAAACCATCTCCTGTCCACGTGTAGGGTAAAGATAAAGGAAGAGGTGTAGTATAAATGAGGGTAGAGACTCCAGAGAAGAGGGGGAGAAGAGACAGAGAAAGCACTGCGGCAATCTCAACAACTCCCGTAACCATTCTCAACAAATATTTACTAGAACAGAGCTCCTCAGATTGTGCCGAGGACAAATTCTCTTGTACAAACCTGGTTCATTTCTATTTAATTGTCATGAAAACTCATTTTAACTGTTATCCACGCACTAAAGCCTAATTTTTTAACTCACTCTCTACAAATTCATTGTTTTGAGCCCAGGATCAAATCCAGTCCTTATAGCAACTAATATGTTTTATTTTTCTATTAATTACAGCAAAAGCAAATATATGAATGCACACAATTACGACCCAACTCTTTTTTTTTTTTCTTTTTTTCTTTTTTTGAGAAGAAATTAAGACCCAACTTATACTATATTATTCATTCATCAAAAAACTTATACTATATTAATAAATAAAAAAATTATACTATATTATTGGAGAAAACCTTTTTTTTTAAGAGGGATTATTGGAGAAAACTTGATCTTTACTCTTTCTTTTTCTTTTCTTTTTTTCTTTTTTTATAGAAAAACTTGATCTTTACCAATATATTTATATCAGCAAATAGCCACATGGTTAGAGCATTAGCATTGGAAAATTTCAATGCTACTCTATTTTACAATTCTAAAAAACCACTTTATCATTATACCATACCATTTTACAATACCTCCACATCCCAAACTTTTACTTTCCTCTTTTACTCATTAAAATAATATACTTACGTAATAAAATAATATATCTCAAAATTATATCTTTTCTCCCCCACCTCTCTCCTCTCTCTACATAATAAAATATTATTATTTTTTTACAATACTTGCTACAGTGCAATTCTATGTTAGCATTCCCCAATGCTAATGCTCTTATCAAAAAAAAAAAAAAAAAAAAAAAACAAATATCCGCATGGCTTCACATGATTGGGCAAAAGTAAAACCTCTGTCTTTTATTCATATTAGATCCAAAAAACAAGTCGTACGTTTCGTTTTACCTTAATACCCAAATTCTCTCTATCTCTCTCTCTCTCTGTACCCAATCGCCGATCTCACTACTTTACCCGGCGATTTCTCAGGTATCTCTCATACACACACATCATCAATTATCATAATCATCATCGAATTGTTAATTGTGAATACTCTGGAAATTAAGGTTTTAGGTAAATGGAGCTCAATCTTAATCTAATTTCTCTAATTTTTTTCATTTTTTTTTTGTATTAAATCTCTAAATTTAGCATCTTAGATAACTTCCCAGCTCTAATTTATTTGAAAGATGCTTATTTTTTTATTTTCCCTAAATTTCATTTCTATTTTAGTACTTTAGATTGTTACATTTGTAGAGAAAGTTTTGGTTTCAAGCTAAATTAACATGTAAAATGGTGCTTAAATTTGAAAACCAGGAAAAAAATTATGCAATTGGGTATTGAATTTTTGTCATTCTTTGTAAAATTTTGATAGTTATCAATGTTGGGTTGTTGACTTTTTTTAAAAATTTTGACTGTTTTGAGTGCTATTTGAAGCAGGGTTTGGTCATACATGGCTTCGTTCCGAGCATTTTGGAACAGTCCGGTCGGTCCGAAAACAACTCACTTTTGGGGACCTGTTGCTAATTGGGGTTTCGTCGCTGCTGTATGTTCTTGACTCCTTGATTCTGTGGTTTTTTTGTTAAGTTTAGATATTGAATTATTTGTTTGTTTAGCTGATGATATGATCAAGATTGAATTTTTCGCCAAATGGGTTTTAGAGTATGCAGCAATTCAAATGAATTTTCATGTGTGCTTTTAATCTATTGAATTATTAATAGTTGTGTGGTTAGAATACACAGATGGTCATCTGAAATGCTATGTTATGTGGATTTGACAGGGGTTGGCGGATATAAATAAACCTCCAGAATTGATTTCCGGCAACATGACAGGAGGTTGAACATGTCTGTTTTTTGGAAAGAGTTTTCATTTTTGTCAGTTTCTTTTGTTATGGTCTAGATTTTGTTGTCACATTTAATGTTGGTGCTTGTAGCGATGTGTATCTACTCGGCACTGTTCATGAGATTTGCATGGATGGTACAGCCTCGCAACTATCTACTTCTAGCATGCCATGTCTCAAATGAGACCGTTCAACTCTATCAACTCTCACGATGGGCAAAGGGCCAAGGGTAAGTTTTACTGAGTTGTGATTAAAGTTGGACTCCCTCTGTTTCTCTGATATAATTCTGTCTCACCAAGAGGTGTTTGAGAAAGATGTTTTTCCCATGTTATATAATTTCTTGGTATAAATGGACATACTCTGAATGTGGATCGAATAAGATAAATATACTACTTATTTTATAAATGAGGACCCAGGTCTGCTTAACCTGCTGGCATCAAAGTCACCATTCATTTGATAGCTTAAGAGAGACTGTTTGGAATTTGGTTTCATTATGGTGGCCCATAAAGGAAAAGATTGAAAAAAATTATAGTGGTTTCATTCTGAGTTAAATATAATACCTTATGCTTACTTATATAAAAGAAATTTCATCAGAATCAGCACCTATGATGCACCGATGTGGCAAAATGGCCGCCGAACCCGCGTCCAACGCGGGGTGCGGCGGACGATGCCGCTGCCTGCACATCGGTGCCGTGTCCTTTTTCTTTTTCTTTTTTGTTCCCAATACGGCACTCGGGCCGATTCGCCCTGAATCGATCCGTATCGGCCAAAACACACCATACTGGCGCTGAACCGGCCGATTCAGGCCGAAATTCAAAAAAAAAAAAAAAAGGTGCAAAACGCACCATTTGGCCAATATAACAAAACCCTAAACTATCTCACCCGATTCATTCTTCAATCTTAGCTCTCTCTCACTCTTGTCTACTTCCCATCCGCTCGGCTCTCTACTCCAGTCTCCCCTCTCTCACAGACGCACTCATCACACAATCTCACTCTCCTATTCTTCAATTTCTTTGCATTACTCTCGGACTCGGTATCAAACTCACTGACCACTCTCAACTCAGGTATCAAACTAAAGCTTTAACTATTTATCTCAAGCTATTATACTCTCACATGCTTGACTATTACTCATTGTGATTTGTGAATCTTGATCTGATTTTTTTTTTATTATATAGCTGTAATGTTGTGACTGGGTTTGATTTTTGATTTAGTTAATAGTTATTACTCATTGTGATTTGGGAATCTTGACTGATTTTTTTATATAAGCTGTACCATAATGTTCGTGACTTGGTTTGATTTTTTATTTAGTTAGTTATGATATATTTGTCAAATTATTTAATGTGAAAAAGTATGCTTAGCAATATATTAAAATATAAATAAAATATTTTTAATAATTTTTAATCACCGCACTCGCACCCTACTTTTTCAAAAATTGCCGAGTCGCACCGCAC
>NW_027069693.1:740600-892780 GCF_002906115.3 Quercus suber | reverse complement strand
CTATGAAGCAGGGTGGTTTCCAGATTCGGGTGCGGTGCGGGACTCGCAATTTTTGAAAAAGTAGGGTGCGGTGGAGTGCGGTTAAAAATTATTAAAAATATTTTATTTATATTTTAATATATTGCTAAGCATACTTTTTCACATATATAATTTGACAAATATATCATAACTATTAACTAAATAAAAAATCAAACCAAGTCACAACTTATAGTACAGCTTATATAAAAAAATCAGTCAAGATTCCCAAATCACAATGAGTAATAACTATTAACTAAATCAAAAATCAAACCAAGTCACAACATTACAGCTTATATAAAAAATCAGATCAAGATTCACAAATCACAATGAGTAATAGTCAAAGCATGTGAGAGTATAATCAGCTTGAGATTGAAAAAGTACTTTAGTTTGATACCTGAGTTGAGAGTGGTCAGTGAGTTTGATACCGAGTCCGAGAGTAATGCAAAGAAATTGAAGAATGGAGAGGAGATTGTGTGATTGAGTGCGTCTGTGAGAGAGGGAGATGAGAGAGAGCCGAGCGGGATGGGGAGCAGTAGAAAGTGAGAGAGAGCTAAAGATTGAAGAATGAATCGGGTGAGATAGTTTAGGGTTTTGTTATTTTGGCCAAACGGTGTGTTTTGCACCTTTTTTTTTTTAATTTCAGCCGGTACGGTGTGTTTTCGGCTGATACGGACCGATTCGGCGCATATCGGGAAGGAAAAAAAAAAAAGGACACGGCACCGACGTGCAGGCAGCTGCGTCGCTGGCCGCGTTGGATGCGGGTTTGGCGGCCATTTTGCCGCGTTGGTGCATCATAGATCAGCACAATCTAGTATCAGTGGCAGTTGATGCCTTGATGGGGATTTCAATTGCTTTGCATTTTCTTGAACATTCCAAAAGATATGGGCATTAATATGACCTTCCTCTTAAAAGCATTACAAGGCCCTTTCATCATACAAATATTTTTAAAATAATCTTGATTGGTGAAATTTGAATCTGAGAGTTTGAGACATATCCCAGCCTCATCCACCACTTTGTGCTGGGCCCTGGGACAGGGTGTTTTTACTTTTTTATTTTTGGCTTAATAAAATGGGGTAGGGGGAGTCAAAAATAGGTTCTCCCTGTTTAGAAGACTAGACAGTACCATTAAGCCATCAGGCTCTTGGCAAGCTCAGGGACAGCTTGAATTGTACATAGTATTCATATATAGCATGACTGAATTATATGCTTAAATGCATATATAACGTGATTGAGGTCAGAGTTCCTTTCAATAGTTTACTTTATCCAGCACTTTTCTTGTATAAGTTAATCTGATGGTAAACACTGTTTTTACACCCTTCTACACGTGAAAATATTCAACTCAAAATCTCCAAAATTGATATTTTGTGTGCTTTCTTTTTGATAGGTACTTGTCACAGAAGAAAGAGGAATCTACATCTCAGTAATTTGATGCTGCCATCTTTTTCTCCCCTGCTTTGCTTTCTGTTTGTAGTATTATTTGATGCAATATACTCTTGCTCTTGTACTGCTATTGTAGCATAGCTGAGCAGTTGACTGTTCAGTAAATCATGCCTCTTTTATCTTTATTTGTACTGATGTTTTTCGTAATTAAAATGTGGAAGTTGACAAACCTCATAAGAGTAAGAGCTCCAAATTTGTAATTGGTGATGCAGCAATCATGTTATTCAAATAAATGTTAGATTGATTTCCACATTAGCTAGGAAACTATTCTAGATGCTATGCATCCAAAGTGCTGTGATTAAATGCGTGCTCCCAATCAGCGTTAAAAAAAAAAAAAAAAAAAAAAAAAAAAAAAAAAAAAAAAAAAAGTGCTGTGATTAATTGCTTGTTCCTCACTCTTACAAGAAAGCAAGGTCCACATCTGAAGTCAATCCTAACAAACTTCAAGATGGTGAAGCCAAAATCTGTGGAAAGTGAATCCTTTGATCATCAGCGACCTTTTTTTCCCCACAATGTGCATGCAGTAACTGATTTCAATAAATGATCTTAGAGGGGGATTTTTTGTTGGGACCAAATTTCGCAAGTTTGGGGGGATTTTGCATATTGAAGAACTATGTAGTTTTAGCTTCAGGGAGAGGTTCTCTTTGTGGTATTTTGTAATTGCCTGATGAGGTAAAATGTTGTGGTAGTAATTCATATGCTGCCCCTCTAATTTGGATAAGAAAATAATAAGAACATAAATGAATAAAGAATATTTAAATGAAATAGATGATTGGATGTAGGGTGTTTTCAAAAGTGGTTAACTGGAATGCTAAAGATACGGGTCCAATTCTGTAGTCTATATTATAGAAAATTTTGGTTTAACCAAAGTGAATGCTCGGAGTGTACATTTTTAAGCCTGTTAGCAACCAATCGAGACGGATGTTTAGAAGAATCAATTTGCAAACATGTCAGAGAAATCCTATCAAGACGAATGTTTAGAAGAATCAATTTGCGGACATGCCAGAGAGCTCCTATTTAACAAGATTTCCACCATTGGCAAAAGTCTTGTATGTGTTAGGTGCATGAGCCCTTTGTCTCACTAGGCTCATTTGTTAGTGAGATAAAGGTTGACATGCCAGAGAGCTCCTATTTAACAAGATATCCACCATTGGCAAAAGTCTTGTATGCATAAGTGCATGAGCCTTTGTCTCACTGGGCTCATTATGTGTGAGATAAAGGTTTCATGCGCCAGTACATAGATACTTTCTCTACCATTGGCATTTAGCAGATTATCAACGTGAATACAATGGTAACGGAAAATGTCCTAAAGGAAAACCTATGCATCAAACAGGCGGGCATAGTAAGCGTATTGGATATCCATTTCCAGCTCCGGCACAATACATCACCACCACCCTTTAACTCACACTCAGTTGCTTGAATAAGTCGAATAGTAAGAAAAGAAATTTGGATGGTGGACATTAATAAGCAAGAGGATAATCATTGTTTAATTCAATCAAAATGAAGCATTAACTTCCCATTAATTCATTATCCTCATGTTAATTTGTGTTAACCAGTCACTGATTAAGCATAACTATCTCTTTCAAAACAAAACAAAACTTCATTTCTAGGCTTTCCCATGCTAGTCAGGAATAGAAAGAAGTCCCAAACCAATATAATTAACATCGTCATTTTGCTACAAATGGTCATCTACTTGCTTCTTAGTCTCACCTCCTAGCAGAATAAATAAAAAAACATCAGCCCTTACTTAATGATACATGAAGGCTTCCGTACTCCTAATGTCTTTCTTCCTGCAAAAATAGGACACAGCAACTGCACTCCAATCCTTGGCTTCTTTCACCATACCTTCTTAGTCATAATGCATGTCAACGTTTGACTCCAGCCTTTGGATTGCACAACAAGCATGCTCATGTAATAAATCTGAATCATGATTCATCATGAATCTCACATTTTGATCTTTTCTTTTCTTGGATTTTAACTTCTTGCTTCCCTCATTTTCTTTCACCTTCTTTTGCTTCCATTGTTTTCTTTTGATGCCTCCTTGTTTCCTCATTTTCTTTCTTGCCTTTTTCTTCTTCCTTCTTTCTCTTCTTTTGATGCCTTTTTTCTTTTCACAGGCAGTGTTTCTTCCTCGTCTCATTTCAGTCTCATTAGCAATTTGTTAGCATTTAGGGTAGATCTGCTGCTACAGAAGGTTTAACTTCTGTCATAAGAATGAGGAATGTATAATTAGTAGGTGTGGATTAATGTTGACATTATAATATAACTAGCTTTGCATAAGAGGAACAATTAAGGTAACCATCATTAAACTAAAAAGTGTACGTGTTGTACCAAACTTCAGGGTCGAGCAACTTCAAAACTGGAGTCAGATCTCATATACCCTATCAAATTTAAAGCATATTTGATCCCCTAAAAACCCTTTTTAAATAAAATTAGGCTAAATTAAATTTAGTTCACTACTTTTATTTCAGTTGCAAATTAGTCCCAAGTTTTATTTTGTCAATCTAGTCCTTTCATTAAATTTGTTACAAATGACTCTGTTTTAATATTATTTTTTTCTTCATTCAAATTTTAACTGAAAACATTCATAGTTGCTCCTTTAATAGATCTTGTCATTTATGAGTACTAGTTAGGAAAAAAAATTAACACAGAAGTACCAGATTGACTCATTTTGAAATAGTGAGGGACTAAAATAATAAAAATTAAATCTTAAGAACTAAATTGACAACTAAGTAAAAGTCCAGGGACAAATTGGATTTTAGCCTAAAAATTATGTTTAGTAATGGAAAATAAAATACCAAGAGTATGGGATAGATCTAGCTTCACTCCTAGGCCATTAGGAGTTGTTTACTTTTAGTAGTTTGAGGATAAAGACAAACTCCAACCTCCTAGAGATCCCTGAAGTTAAGTATAAAGAATGATCCACAGTTTTAACATCAAATCAACCAATCCAGAAAGAGGAAACCAAGTTACTAGTTGTTGGGCTCAAAGTTTTCTTTCAAAAATATTAGTTCCGCCTTATATAACTGCTTTCAACGATGACCCAACTTTTTGCATTGTGTTTTAGAACTTCATTATAAAGTGATAAGAACTTTTGTTTTTCTTTTTTTATGACAAGGAACCCCCTCAAGGTATGGGCCAGTGGGACCACCACTGAGGGGTAAACCCAGGATGCTACATACCCACACTGAGAGGCATCAAGTAAATCGCAAAATGCCTCAGCTAGGAATTGAATCAAAGACTTCTGGGTTTACAGTTATCCAGGCACTCTCCCTTAGCTTGAGGCATCCGGGTGGGGGCAAAGTGATAAGACCTTTCCTCTTGGTAAGCTAACACATCTCTGAATCTTGAACTCACTACCTTACCCTCCATCCCATTAAGCTAAAGCTCATTAGCTCCAGCCCAGTGTTAGAATCCTCATATCATATGAGCAATAAATTGCTTCAAACTTAGACTACATTATCTGGTACCGTCCCCCCAATCATTCCTTGTTCACGAAATGTAGCAACTGCCACTAATAGAATAATATAGTACAAGAAACAATACTATTGGCTTGGTCCATAACGGACAAGACAAAAACAGAAAACTAACCTTCATCAGCAAAATTGGAGTCAAAGAAACATTTGTAAGGTGCTGCTTCAGGAAAACCTACATGATGAAGACAATATAAATAAGATGATGGAAATTTTGCAGCATAGAGCATTAGCTTATAAAACAAAATGAAAAGACTATCTACAATCCCTGCATGAGCTCTGTAAAAGTGTCAACCTTACAGGTGTCAGGGCCACAGATTCAAACAATGAAACTCAAAGCAATACATAGGTCTGAATAAGGGGAGTCATTAGGCCTATGGACCAAGAGTCGTGCATGTTTAGGAATGCTTAGGCTTCAATTGGAAAGCAGACCTTTCCAGCCAAAAGTTTAAGTGCACCATCCCTAAGCAACCTTTACAGCCAAGTTACGAGGACCACATAAGATTAAGCACTTAATTTTATACATTCACCATTAAACCTTTTTGCTCAAGTTTTCAACATTATGCCATCTGTTAATTGACCATCTTGCTTTGGTATCATCACATGCAGATTACTAATGTCCCTTTAATAAGAGTCAAGTAATGTGCTGATGGCAGCATCTTACTTTATACATTATTCAAATGAATGGTAGTGCAATAATTTGAGTCTATCAATGAAAGCAGAAAACAACTTCATTTTTCATTAACATAATATCCAACGAAATTGCTAAACCCTCAGAAATGGATATATGATTCCTTTAATAAAATAAAAATAATTAAATGGTTTGAACAACAAGTTTTAGCTTTGAATGCAAAAAAGCTCTATCACTCATCTCTATCACAGCCTAAATTTGTTCTTGGCCTCAGGTAGACAAGAGTTTTGAGCATTAGGTAAGAAAATTTGAGATGCCAAAACCATGAGTAACAAGCTACAAAAATTAACTCTAGTAAGGGAAAAAATAAATATAAGAGTTTAAAACTAGCACATATCTTCAGCCCTACTTTAGCAAGAAATTCTAACAATCTTCATAATCATAAAGTATAAGAACATACCGCAGACAGAAGTTGCCGAGTCTTTATATCCCAAAGGTAGATAACTGTCCATCCTAGAAATTAGTCAAGGTCTCAGTTTTGATGGTCAAGAAAATTTGGTCCAAGACAAACAAACTAACCTCAAAAGGCTAAAGGATGATTCGATAAAATTAAGTGAACCCAGACATGATGAAGTGCTAACGCACGCACCCTTCTTTTAATTAGAATATTAATACAGGAAATGACTTTAGGAAAAAAAATAATATGAGAATAAAGGTTGGCATTGCTTGTAGATAATATAGCAAGTGATTAGAGTAAAACTAAGATAACATTTCCTCCTTTTCTTTCCCACTTCTCCAGACTAAAAGACCACCCTAACTAAACTCTTATCCATAACTCATAACCAAGTAGTGGCTGTCTTCTAAAGGAAGCCAATACTTGACCGCCTAACAAAGGGTGAACATGCAAACCTTTTGACCAAAAAAGAAAAAAAAAAGAGGGTATGACACACAATACGAAACACAGACTACAGACCTCTCTCTCTTGATGTGTGTGTTGTGTGTGTCTTGTGCGTGCGTGCACAAATGGTGTTGTGTATGTATGTGTGTCAGTATGAGTTTCAATGCAAATTAAATAAAGGGAAAACAATACAACAACTCACCACAAGATGCATCACTGGAAGCTCTGGGTGCCTGGCTATAGATCTGATGCTTCCAGAACATTTTCCCAAAAAGCACCCAAATAATTTTCCTGTAAAAAGATACTTTCATCATTTATGGAGTTACAAGAGAGAAAAATCTCAAATCATTCAAAAAATGTGAATTATATGCAAGAATAACATTAGCAACATCATAAATCAATTTTCACATCCACTTTAATGCAACTCAATTAACCTCAATCCAAAAATATGAATAGTTACCAATAATCCAAGTAGACCTTGGAGTAAGATGGGTTCAATTTTCAGAGTTAAAAATGAATAATACCCTTGAATACCTATGGTACTTGTCCAGACATTAAACGTCATATGCCAATCAATTGTGCATTAACAATTTACTTTGAAAAAAAAAAATTAATTTCTACAAAAGGCTTGAGCTCTATTGCATTAAAATTTCAATATGAATTAGGTGTTTTCCTGCGTGATCAAGCTCTTCCCAGATATGACCCCTTGACAAATAAATTTTGATGCATGTAACATGAAGCAAACAATTGAAATGAAGCCAAAAGAAAACCATCATAATTCGTAAGTATTATATGCCTCATCTTTTGGATCTAAAACTTAATAAGAAAAACATTTTCCACAGATCAAAACAAGCATAAGGGCATGTCTATCAGTTGTATATCCCCACCCAAGATACATGGTGGAGCCAGCATTTAGCAATATAATGAACCCAGTGCCTGCACACCCCTCACACAGGAACATAGAGAAACCCCCATATAAGACTTGATCACCTTAAATGATAATTGCCAATCAAATTAGCAGACAGTCCAAGGAAAGCAATGCTCTTTTCTTTTTTCCATTTTTCTTTTTAATAACAAAGGCTTTCTACTGAAGAAAACTAATTAAGTAAATAAACAGAACACTAACTACCAGAATACACTAAAGAGAGAGAATGTAAATGTATCTTCCCGACTTTCACACACAGAAAATATCAAATATGTGACAACATGATGGAACTACAGTTCACCTTGCCATGTCAAAAGAAGAAGGTCACCAGACCCATTCCCTACATAGACTGTATAGCCATCTAAATCTTATTACTGATTTGATAGGCGTCTCCCGAAAATCAAATGAGATAACAGGTCTCGTTGAGCGAAATATCATAAGGCGAACCTGTTAAAAAAAAAAAAAAAAAATTGAAATTTTTGAGTGGCTGGATGATTACGATTACAATAGAGCTACTAGAGAAAGGTAATAAAGAAATTGTGGTTCCTCCAAGAAACCAGCAAAGACAAAATGATAAAAAAGCATTCCAAGTTCTATAAAAAAAGAAATAAATTAAAATAAATAAATAAATAAAAAAGTAAGTAACAATAACTTGTATATCATAAAACTAACCAAGGATACAATTGAAAGAAGAAAAATTTTAAAATTTCATCCTAGGTGTATTATCAGTCATTGTTAGTTTAATGGCTCATGATCAATAACATGTAGAACATGGGTATTCTCTCTTGTGACATAACATCTGATGATATCTCAATTGAAGAGTATTCAAGTAGACAAAAAAAACCTCATTCCAGTCAGAATCAAGCAACACATGCTCAAAGGACAGTAGGAAGTGAGAAAAAAATCCGTAATAATGTTGCATTCCCAGAAGTTACTAAAATCCAGTTATTCATAATAAAATGAAAGAAGAATTTGCAATGAAAGATTACCTGATGGCTGTTGGTGCCAGCCACAATTTTGCGGTGATCATCCTTACTCAGGAATGTTGATGATGTAAACCAAGTTGGGGTAAAAATATCTAGACTGTTCTTAGGAGGCTGCATAGGGTAGAAGCTATTAAATAAATGCAAGGAAAAAATGCATGTTAAAGAAAATTAATTTGTGAATTCTTTCAAGATTTAGCAGATAAAGGAAAGGCTCACAGATTTGGCAGCCCAGATTTTAGTGCAGTTGTCAAGATCCCACATGTTCATTTCAACACCCTTTCTGAGATGGAAAACAAGAAAACCATTATTTCATATATGAATAAGCTAGTACACACCATAAAATCCCACTACAGAATGACAATTGACTTAATTCTTGAGAGCACTCACCCTCCAAATATAGCATATTTTTCACTTCCATCCACTTTAGAACATAAGATATTGCCAGAACCGCATACACTCCATGTGTTTGATGAACCAATAGAGGCAGAACCTGCAGGTGAATCAGTAACTTCAATGGACCTCATGCTTGTGTTTCCTTTGGTTGTACAAGTAAGCAAAGTACAAGTCCTAGAATTTAACAATAAATTCAAAGATCAGAAGTTGTATGCATATGGGAAGAATGCAGCTGGAAATCAAAGATGTAAGCACCTATGGTGGAATCAGGTGGCAAAGCTTAGAAAGCAACAATATTGCAGTACCTGGATGTCAACTCCAATTTCTGTCCTGAAAATAAATGCAACCCAACAACAGCATCATCTTCAGGTCTAGGACCATCCTCATTAGCATTAGAAACCGTGAAACGAATATCCCCATTAATTGCACTGAGAACCTCAATCTGTAGTATGCATTAAGAGCACAAATATTGAATAGGATCTTCAATAAGCCTATAACTAACCGTCTAAATTGAAAACCAAAACATGTAGCCAGATATTCATAAGTCCCAGAGTGTAACTCACCATACCAGTTTTTCTTGCCACTGCTAATAACTGCAAGAGAAAAAGAAAAATAATTCTTAAAAAAAAAAAAAATCACTTCTGCAAAATAAGGATTTGGGGGCCTTAATTACATTTTTGGAAAAGGATTGATAGAATATCTGAATTCATACACATATGTAAAACAAAAGGATAAATTGTCCTAGTTTAAGCCAAAAGCTTCTATTTAGGCAATAAGTGAAACTTGCAAGTTGCTCTTTGGCAAGCAAGCCATTATGCATTATCACCAGATATATGCAAGGGAATGACTAGAGCATCCAATCAACTGGTTGCAACCAATATTAGAACCTGTTTCTCTTAAAGGATGATACATATAAGTTGCCTCTTACTTCTTCAGAAAACAAACAGAACATCCAATGGCAATTAAGTACAATGCTTGAAGTCCCAAACTTCGTGAACAATTACAAACTCAATTCGTAATGCCCATTGCAAAATTTAACTCAAACTGCAAAGGCTCGTATTATTTGTTTAACTTACTAATGCTTTATTTAAAATGAGTGTTGGCCCCAAGAAGATGGTGAATAGCAGATTCAAACTAGTGGCCACCTCTTCATGAGGCATGGCACCCATTGAATTCTACTACCCTAGGGGCAACATTAATTAAACTCCATTAGCTGCATAACAAGCATGCAAACTGAATGCGTCAACAGCAAAAGAAACCCAATTGAAATCAAAACATACTACCAAGTACCGAGATAAAGATGCTTATAAATGCAATATTCATTTCTACACAAAATCCTGTACACCCAATTCTACATTTATGATTTAATCCATAGGACATGGAAGCTTCAACAAACCATACTAAACTTACAATTAGAACCAAAACCAAACAGTTAAAAAAAATTGACACATATTGCCAACAACAACACAGATGCTTGAAATTCAAAATTCAATAAACTCAAACTTGTAACAGCCAACACATACCGGGTCATCTTTACGGTCATTGATAGAAGCAGCAAGCACACATTTTGATGAGTCCAGCTCACCCCACCTCTCCACCACTCTAGGAGCCCCTCCTTGACTAACCTTAGCTTCAATAACTATTACCCCAAAAAAAACATAAACACCAAGCAAAGCATCAAAAACCCAGATATATAAATACAAAATAAAGCATATAAAACCCAAAAGACAAGCTTTTTACAAAAGGGTATTGCTAATTTCGATCAATGAATAAGAAAAAAAAAATTCACCTTTGATGAGACCAAGTGCGTCGAAGGTTAGAGCTCGAAGAGAAGGGCAACCAGGACACTCTAACGTGGTTGTACGAGGCATCTTTTTGATAAAATCTGCGTTGTCTCTCACAAACAAAAAAGTAACAAACCCCTACACCAAAAACCAAGGAACAAAGTGCAAGAAACGTTAAACCCTTGCTACCTCTGATTGTGTCTGCGTTAATGGTTGTTTTAAAACCGGGCCGGGAACCCGGAAGTCCGAATTTTAGGCCCATATGATAAGGCTTTGGATTTCTAGCATGGTCTCTTTTTAGGAGTGCAGCCAATTAGATATAATTTGGGCCTTGTAGATATTGTTTCGGTTCTTTTTTTTTGTGGACTTGAATGAGTTGAATCTACCTCCAAAAAAAATAATAATAATAAAGAAGAAGAAAGAAAAGAAATGAACGAACGTACCAATATTGCAGCTACAACTAGAAGAAGAACAAAACACCACGGTGAGAGAACTAAAGTTGACAAGTGGAGAAGAGGTGGTAGTCTACTGGTTCTGGGCTTGAAGAAGACGCAGACAAAGGGAAGACAAAGGGAAGACAATGCAGCTTTTATGTTTAGCACTTATTGCTTCATCAAAAATCAATTCACTTCTTCCTCTCTCCTAACTCTTCACTTCTTCCGGATAAAAAAAAAAAAAAAAAAAACTTTCACTTCCTCGTTTAAATTTAAATGCACACTGTGGATAAGCATCTGGCAGCGTGAGACCAAGCTTTGCACTATTACAACTTTACAATAATAATATACTTTTCAAGTAATTTCCGTTGAGATCAAACCCATCTTAAATTTTTTAAATTTCATTCATTCTTTTTCTTAACTCTTCAGTTCTTTTTCTATCTCTTAACTCTTCACTTCTTCTAGCAAAAACAAAAACAAAAACGAAAAACTCTTTCACTTCCCCTTTTAATTAAACGCACACTACACGTACCTATTTCTTTTGAAAATTATATATTGATGGATCAACGATTCCTCTATGAGTTCATGGACAAAAGCTCCTATCTTAGTGTCTGTAAATAAATAAATATTGCCAACTCTCTCTCTCTCTTTTTCTTTCTTTCAAATTATTTTTTTTCAAAATTTTATTTGGGATACTGAGTTTGCGGTTTGCAATGTTTGAGGGAAGATAGACTCAGGGAGATTGAAACTTCAACTTTACCTACTTTGGCCAGGGACTAAAGTCACTAAACCCAAGGAGAAAAAGCCACAGGCCCCTAATTTATCAAACCCTTCTTCAGTATCTAAGAGGTACAAAATACTAATAGTCAATTTGTTCATTCTTTGTTGTTGCTTGGTAATGGGTTTTTGATAATCAAACTAAATGATGGTTTGTTTCTTTTCATTTGAACTGTTTTTTGGTTGAGATTTTTACTGAGCCACATCGTTTTTGTAATTTATGATTTGGCTTTTGGTGAGTGATTTAAATATGTTACATGAGGATGTGATTAAGAAAATTAGTTGAATTGGGTACTATTTAGACCCTAATGCAAAGACAGGTTGAGTAAATAATCTGGTTTTGTTGGGCAGGTAGAAAGATCAATGAGGAAGAAGCTTAATCAATAAATCAAGCTCCTCCATGCCACATGTAGTCGGAGCACAAACTCATGTATCTATATGGATTGGGTCACATTCAAAGCGCCAATGGAGGCAGAACTTTTGTAAGATTTGAAGTGCAAAGAGCCCAAGAGTAATTATATATTTTATTTTGAATCTATAGTGTTTGATAAAATGCTTGACAGAAAATTTATAATTTTTATTTGGTTGTATGATATAGCAGCCTATATAATTGACATGAGTGAAACAAATTAAATTAGCTACGGGTAAGAAAGTTGTTATTATTTTTAGGTGAATAATTTTCTTTTACCTATTGAGGGGTTAAGTATTATTTGGTAGCAAAGTTTTAAAATAATCACCACAATCTACACATATTCTATGTCCTACTAAATGATAGAAACTCACTTGTTAAAAATAAGAACAAAGAAAGAAACAATAGAATAGCAAAGGTACAAATTAAGAACTAAGTGGGCAGAAAAAATTATGTGGTGTCTTCATTATTTGAAGGTTAACCTAGAATCTATATAAACTCAAAATGGTATTAAAAAATTGTTAAATATATTATATTGGTACACCTTTGTTAAAAAATTGTTAAATATGTTGAATCATGTCTACCTCAACCATCATTGAAACTACTTACTTTATTTATTGGTCAAGCATCATGTACAGCAGTCCGCAAGAGCCTTGACAATATCAAAGTGTGTTTGTTTCTTTGCTTAGACATGAATCACTATGCAACCTTAGCATTGCTATAGTTAAAATATTATTGAAGATGCTTCATAAGATCAACGCCTTAGTTAGACATTTTGTATGACAAGGGATAGGTTGAAGGAGTTTGATATGCATAACGTATGCTTGCAATTAATTGGTTTACAATCAACTGATGGTATGCAACAAAATATGCCTACATGCTCCGAAGTTTCTACTATAATTGTAGGTGATTTTAGCAATGAAAATATCCACCATTTATGCTATAATATATGTAAAAAAATTTCAAAAACCATTTTATATAAAATCTTATAGCATTATCCGTGCAACGCGTGGGCAACCTTCTAGTTGTATTAAAAATACTAAGGCCTGTTTGGTACCGAAACATTCAATTCCAATAGACAAACCGAAATGGCCTTCGAAACGGTATTCATAACATTGGTACCAACACTGCAAAATCTATTCGACACAACTTAACCCAATGTGTTAGGTTGGTTTCCATTGATTTAAAAATGGGTTAAAAAAAAATTTAGGATCTGTTTGGGATCCACTTATTTTACTGAAATTGAAATTTTTTTTACTAAAAGTATTATAAATAAAGGTAAAAGTTAACTGAAATAATACCGTGTAACCTATGAATAATATCAAAAAGTGCAGTGAGACTCATGAATAGTAGCAAAAATAAGCTGAATAGTAAAATGGGCTAGCTATTTAATTTGGACTCATGTGCATTTGGCTCCAAATTAAAAAACCAGTTTATTTTATTAGTTTTTTTTGCTATTATTCATGGGCCCCACTATACTTTTTGGTATTATTCATAGATCCCACTGTATTATTTCAGTTAACTTTTATTTTTATTTACAATACTTTTAGCAAAAAAATTTCAATTTCAGCAAAATAAGTGAATCTCAAATAAACCCTAATCTTGGATTGTGTTGAATTCAAGATAATAAATTTTTCAAACCATCTGATCCAATGATTCCAATCCAAACAGACATACATATAAATTTATTTTATTACAATTATTTCACTAGTTTATTTTGCTTCAATAGGTATTTTTTTAGAATTATTTCACAGGTTGAAAAAACCCTCCAATCCAATCCAACCTACCAACAGAACAAAACCTATCCAACACGACCCAACACAATGCCTTGGGTTCGTTTCCATGGATTGATAGATTGGGTTTGAAAAAGAAAAAAAATTCTTGGGTTGCATTGAGTTCGAGGTTAATAGTTTTTTAAAACCATCTAATCCAATTATCCAAATAGATATAGATTTTCTCATTGATATATTTGTGTATATAATATATATAAATTTATTTTATTACAATTATTTCACTATAGTTTATTTTATAAATAAACGAGCTAGTTTATTTTCCTTCATATTGGTATTTTGAGAATTATTTAATAGGTTGGAAAAAAAAAAAGGACAAAATTTAGCTACAAAATTGGTTGTAGCTTAAGTCTACAAACTCACTCAATAAAATAAATATTACAACATATTTTAAAAATCTAACCATTGAATTGCATGTTCTTTATGCCCTTAGTACACGTATTAAATTTTGTATCAATCGAATATCATTTACTATATAATCTATAAGCTTATATTTTGTACATAATTTTAAATTATGAAAACTAGCAATTTAAAAAATTTATTGATAACATAGCTATTGATCTTTAATTTTCTTAAAATTTTGCAAGTATGAAGGATATAAGAAGAAGATGTAATCTAATGGTGGATTTGTCAAAATTCACATCCAATAAAAAAAATATTAAATAAGTTTGTAGTCTAAAACTACAACTAGTTTTGTAGCTAAACTTTGTCAAAAAAAAAACCCTCCAACCTTACCCATGGACACTTCTACTTTCTATAATTTCCCAAGCTTGGACAACTAGCTCTAGAATCCAGGTGCATCTCTTTGGATTGAACCAAAGACCAGCACTTCTAGCGGTCCCAAAGCCAAAGAAACATGATTCTTGAGGGAGAAATGTTGAATGTTATCCCAACTTATTCTATACTCACATATGACATATTTCTTATAGTTTCAAAGACATTATTAGATTCTATCATTGAATGTTATTTAATTTGTTCAGTGCTCACTTATCTCTTCCCTCACTGGTTTATATGTTTTATAGTGGAAGAAAATGCTAACTACAAAACAACGTTGTTGTACATAGTATTATTTACTTACAAATAAATTAGAAATAAATTCTTCAATAAACAATGATTACCCTAGTGGAATATTTCGTGTGCATTGGCAGGTTAATATTGAACTAATGGGCACTCCTTTTGGAATAGATTAGGTACGAATGCATTAAATTGCTCCTGAAAGTTCCTAGAAAAATTGTTCATCTCTACCTTCTTCTAAATGTGTTTTTCCCTGAGCGGCTACCTAATAAGCAATGAGTTCAACATTGATAACATTAAACTGAGCGGCTACCTTGTGAAAGTTTCGATCTTTTACTATTGATAACATTAAACTGATAGGAAATATCTCACATTTCAACCTTTTTCTGATTTTACTCCTTCTAAAAGTCTTTTCTACTTATTATAATAACTTGGGTATGATTATTCCGACTTCTTTTGGCCAATTAACCAAATTAATATATCTTTTTGTGAGTCCAAATAGGTTGTTTGGTATGATTCCTCCCTCAATATTCAATATTTCTTCATTAATAATGAAGTAGGAGTTAACCAAATCCAGGGTCATATTCCTTTGTACATAGGTATCACTCCATCAAATATCAAAGCTATTCTTATGCATTTTACAAAATTTAAGTTAAATTGTGCAAAAATATAAAGAATATATATACACACACTCAACTCTAATATAATACAAACTATAAATCCATAAATTATTAACTAGTACTACATTTTTACTTCATGTTGGCAAGTGGCAACTCGACCAATTAATTGGTAGCTCAGTCAAGGCTCCTATTCTATACATTTACACTTCCTTTGTTTTCTGATATCCTTGCACTATTGATCAAGCTATATACCTACAAAGCTTATGTTTGGTTTAATGATTTACCGTCCCAACTGCTTCATCTAATTTTACTAAAAAAAAAAAATCAAAGGAAGAAAAATTTATATTTTGGTACATTTATTTGTGATTTGCTGAATGTCATAGTTTTTCACCGGTTTTGAATGTTCTTTCGCCACCTTCTATGACTTATCTTTATGAAGAAAGAGAGAAGAGACGAGAAAAAATACATAAAAATTCAGAGGGGTCCAATTAATGCTTGAAACAGCTCAAGACATTATTGTATGGGATTAAATTACATAATATTAAATTTTGTGTTTCCAGAACCCGTGTGACTCAGCAATTTGTTTCAATTCAACGGCCGTGAAATGTTGCCGTAATAAATAGTAATATATTTGTTGTTACAGGTAGACAGTAGTTGTTAACGTCGTCAGAATTTTTGTCTTATATTGTCTTTGGCGTGATAATATAACGTGGTAATCTTACAAACTACGACTTTTTTTTTTTTTTGTTTTGGGTTAATAAGGATTATTATATGTTAAGCACAAAGGAAAGGAAAGCACAAAACGCATTAGGGGGATAGACAGTAACAGTACCTTATTATATATATCATTGCCAATGAGGGCGTTTGGAAAGCTGAGTCCACGTTTTGCGTTTTGCAATAAATTTTTTTTTTTTTTTTTTTCCCGGAAAGTGAACAGTAAAATCACATGATTTTACTGTACAGGAGACAAAAATACTGTTTATGCACTGTTTGGCACTGTTTACGCACTAAAAAATATTAAAAATGGGTCTCACGGTACTATTTACATATTTAAAAATTATTTTGCTACAATATTTTCAGTTTTCAGTTTTCATTTTCAGCAACAATAAGTTCAATCCAAACGGACCCATTATATCACGTCAATGCAACAATACCATATTAATCTACGTACAATTTATGCGTTAAAATTTGTGGGTTCTAATTAGATTAATTAATAAAACAAATTATTGTTGAATAATATATTTGAGATTCAAATCTCATTTATATTAAAAATCAATTAATATCTTATTAATCCGATAATAATTAAAGATAAATGTTAACTGACTTTTTAAAGATGAATTATTGTAGAGTCTAATTAAAAAAAGGTTGGCATGAGTTGATGAGAAGTTTTGAAAATATGGCTGAAGTATTATAGCTCCACACATTACAAAGGTGATAAAAAATATGACATAAAACAGAAAAAAAAAAAAAAAAAAAAAAATCTTACATAAAACAGTTTCTCTTACTGTGACAGCTAACAATTCCCCTAATTAAAATTTAAAGGCCTATAACACGTCCACGAATATTATAATAAAAATAATATAAACATTATTTTTTTTATTAAAGAAAAAAAAGTTTCCCATGCAAAGTACAAACACTGTAATTTTTTATAGATAAAGTTTAGTTATAAAACTAGTTGTAATCTAAGGTTACAATCTTACTCAATAAAATAAACATTATTATATATTTTAAAAATCTAACCGTTGAATTGCATGTTCTTTACACTCTTAATACACATGTCAAATTTTGTATCAATCAAATATTATTTACTATATAATCTATAAAATTATATTTGATGCATAATTTTAAACTACAAAAACTTGCAATTTAAACAATTTATTGATAACATAGTTACTAATCTTTAATTTTCTTGAAATTTTGCAAACATAAAAGATATAAAAATAAAATATAATTCAATAATAGATTTATCAAAATTTATCTCCATTAAAAAATATTAAATAAAATCATAGTCTAAGATTATAACTAATTTTATAATTATACTTTGCCCATTTTTTATTCACCGAAAACTCAGGCCTCCTGATCAATTCCCCACTACCACACGCCTTTTGCTAGAGTGGAGCCCCTAACATCGCATGTATTAATTATGCGTTAAGTATAATAGTACGCAATCTCGATAGGGATGGATAAGGCTATGAAAATTTAATGTGAGTGGACTTTAAAGTTTTCTGGCATCATGCATGAAATATAATAAATTGAATTATTTATTTTATAGTTAAAGAGTTTTGCAACTCAATTAATTAATTTGTTTAAGATTCAAATAATTACTTTCTTTTACTCAAAAAAATTTACTTTTTTTTTTTGAGGCAGGTTATAACTTATAACTATCAAATTATTTATATAAAAATATTTATTTTATAATAAACAAATTAATGAGATTTCACTAATCATAGAAAATAATTTAAATATATATTCATTATATTCTTGATGTGACATTAATCATGTATTTATAATCACATCAGTTTATAAAATAGTTCGTAGTAAAATTTGTAGTAGTTTTAAAATTTTCTTTTCAAAATTAAATCCTATAATATAATAAGGCTTTTGCTAAGCGTATTAAAATTCTCAAGTTCTTAGGGTAAGTCCACCATAAAGTTCTTAAAATATTATCCACTCATTATGAAATAAATGAATTTATACTTTGTCGTATTATTAATTGTGGGGTCATGGGCTCAGATCATACAATTGGGTTTTGGGCTTAAGGCCTAAGCCGAGGATAAGAGGTCATCCGATGATGGGTAAGTATAGCCAAAGAAACACATGCTAGTGGATAAGGAAGACAATATTGAACATAATGGCCTAGGAGTTTGTGCCGATGATGAATTTGTCCTCGTCTAGCCGAGGTTCGTAAAGGATGCCTGCCATCTAGAGGTGCAATCCATGAAGTTTTAGAAATATGGATAAGCATTGCAGGAACAAAAGACAGAGAAGAATCCCAAAATATCTTAGGAAAAATTGTTGTCACCGCATTGAATGCACCCCAGCTAACTCCCTGGCCGCATTAATGAGGAAGTGACCTCTACACAATATTATTGCAGCTTTACAACCACCCCAGAAGACTTCTAGAGGGGGCTGATGGGACAAGTATCAGCATAAACCATCAACTATCCACATGTAGGGTAGAGATGAAGGAAGATATGTAGTATAAATAAGAGTAGAGACCCCAGAGATCAGGAGGAGAAAAATGAGAAGAGAAAGCACTGTAACAATCTCAACAATTCCTGTAACCATTATCATCCAATATATACTAGAACAGAGCTCCTCGGATTGTACCGAGGACAAACTTTCTTATACAAACTTGGTTCGTTTCTATTTGATTGTCTTGGAAACTTATTACAACTATTATCCCATTCACTAAAACCTAGTTTTTCTACTCACTCTCTACAAATTTATTGTACTGAGTTCACTGGGCCAGTATCCCATACATTTTGGGCTTGGGCTGAAAATCGTGTCCTTACACTAATCAAAATGAATTGATATAATTTTAATTATAGTCTAGTTAACCGATGCCCTTAGGGTATTTGTTAATGGATAATTCTTAAAAACTTTTAATACCATTTTTATAAGAAATATAAAAAGCTGTCAAAAAAATTAGTTACTCTTTTCTCTCCCATAAAATTTTTGTAAAAATATTACACAAATCAATGTCTTTAGGATATTCGTTAACTTTTCCCTTTTAATTAAAACTATATAGTAGAGTTACCCTAAAAAATTTTAGAAATCTTTAATTTTGGTTCATCATGGGCTTAGAAAATAAGTTANTTTTTTTTTTTTTTTTTTTTTTTTTTTTTTTTTTTTTTTTTTTTTTTTTTTTTTTTTTATACAAGATAGAAATTATATTATAACCTAATCTAAGTGTACATATGTTGGAACTCCATCCTAAGAACTTGAACCACAACCCTTGCTCCCAATATCTCACAAGCACTTAGTGTACGTTTGGTATACTAAATGTAGATTACATTAGAAATAGTAATCTTTATTACTAGGAATAAAAAACATTATAATGGAATAACATAAGTTTGGTTGTTACATATGATTAGTGTACGTTTGGTATACTAAATGTAGATTACATTAAAAATAGTAATCTTTATTACTAGGAATAAAAAACATTATAATGGAATAACATAAGTTTGGTTGTTACATATGGAAAGCTTGTAAATGATGATGTATAAGGAAACTTTTATATTTTTGGAAATATATTTGTAGAGACATGATTTTCAGCCCAAGCCCAAAATGTATGGGATACTGGCCCAGTAAATCCAGTACAATAAATTTGTAGAGAGTGGGTAGAAGAAATAGGATTTAGTGAATGGGATAACAGTTATAATGAGTTTCCAAGATAATCAAACAGAAACGAACCAAGTTTGTACAAGAAAGTTTGTCCTCGGCACAATCCGAGGAGTTCTGTTCTAGTATATATTGGATGATAATGGTTACAGGAATTGTTGAGATTGCTATAGTGCTTTCTCTTCTCCTTTTTCTCCTCCTGATCTCTAGGGCCTCTACTTTTATTTATACTACATATCTTCCTTCATCTCTACCCTACATTTGGATAGTTGATGGTTTATGCTGATACTTGCCCCATTAGCCCCCTCTAGAAGTCTTCTGGGATGGTTATAAGGCTGCAATAATACTGTGCAGAGGTCACTTTCTCATTAATGCGGTTAGGGAGTTAGCTGGGGTGCATTCAATGTGGTGACAACAGTTTTTCCCAATATATTTTGGGATTCTTCTCTGTCTTTTGTTCTTGCAATGCTTATCCATATTTCCAGAACTTCATGGATTGCACCTCTAGATGGCAGGCATCCTTTACGAACCTCGGCCTTGGCTAGCCGAGGACAAATTCATCCTCGGCACAAACTCCTAGGCTATTATGTTCAATATTGTCTTCCTTATCCACTAGCATGGGTTTCCTTGGCTATACTTACCCATTCTCGGACGGCCTCTTATCCTCGGCTTGAGCCTTAAGCCCAAAACCCAATTGTATGATCTAAGCCCATGACCCCACAATATTAATTTTAAAATAAGGAATAACTATTACATCCATTTTAAAGAGGAATAACTATTATTCAATTTAAAAAATAGTTATTCCAATGTAATAACTAATTCATGTAATAAAGATGCAACCAAATGATCGAATTGTTATTACACATGAATAACTATTCTATTACAGGAGCTATCACAGCACACTAAACGTACCTTTTATACTTGTGAAGTGACCATCACACCAAGGTGCGCAGTGGTATGTCTATTTTCATTTATAAAAAATGCGCATTAGGACTCATAATCGAATATTTATTATATGAATTATTGACGATGTGATAAAATTCAATCCATTCTTTGTAATGAGATGAATATGATTTTAAAACCTCTCTATAGTAGAGTTATCTAAAAAACTTCCGAAAAATCACAATCCCTAATTAATGAAGCCCTTAGTATTTTCTTTTTTTTGAGAATCAGAAGCCCTTAATATAGTAGTAAATCAAATTACATAGAATTTCCCATAAATTTTTTAACAATGGCTTACCTAACCTCTTGTGATTAGGGTATAATGAAATCATAACATTAGAATTTTAACATACGGTGAACATTCGATCCTTGGGCTTATGTAGCACCTTTAATAAAAACAGGAAGTCGCTAAAAAGTTTATAGTTCAGCTTACACTTTTTAGTGTTTTAAATGGAAGTGTGTTGGGTTTAAAATCTCTCTCCTGCCATTGTAGTTATTAAATTTATAACTAAATAAATAAATAACAAAAAGACATGAGGTATGTTTCCTTTGGTGACCATTTGAGTGGTAGGCTCAATAGATTTAAAAGATGTACAGTAAATTTGAAGATTTCAAACTTCATCTATCCTGCTATCATTTAATAGGGTTTCCATGCAAACTCTTGAGTAGAGAATAAATTAACCTGATAAAATTAAGATACCACTTCTTTAATTAAAAAAAAAAAAAAAAAGTGACACTTGGACCAAAGGCGAAACCACTTTGAAAAATGGGGAGGAGGCCCCCCAAACTTCTCAAATATTATATATTACCCCTAATTTAAAAAAAAAAAAAATCAAAAGATATATTGTTGCCCAAAAACTTCTCAAATATTATACTGTTACCCTTAAATTTATTGACTTCACAAAAGAAATATGATTATCCCCCAAAAAAAAAACTCTACATATATTTTGTATGACTCAATTAAATTAGTTTAATTTTATATTTGTTATAATTTAGGTCCCCATTCATAAAATCCTAGTTCCGCTCCTAATTCAAACAACGAATCCTAGTCTCTGACTCTCTCTAATCTCTAATCTCTAAACTCCTCCTCCATCATCATTACATTTCCGTGGCTAACAAACCAACCCGAGCCGTCACCCAAACAACAGCTTCTGCAAAAATGCTTCTACAAGGAACTTTATATTTACGTACATTAATTTTTAATTTGCTAATTTATAATAGTTTTTTCACTGGTTTTGAATGTTCTTTCGCCACCTTCTATGACTATCTTCTCGCTTTAATTCAAAAGTCTTTTACGAAGAAAGATAAAAGATATAGGACAAAAAATTCAGAAACAACTCAAGCTATTATTGTGTCCCTAGCAATGTTATATATATACTTTCCAGAACCTGCGAGGGAGCATTTGTTTCAATTCAACGGTATCTGTTATAATATTTATTATCACTTACTACCAGTTGACAGGTTGACAGTAGTTGTTGACGTTGTAGGAAAATTTGTCTTCCAAACAACAATCTTTTGTTTGGTTGATAAGAATTATATTGAAGTATATAAAAAAAGATTATATTAAGCATAAAAGAATTATGAAAAATTGTAATGGATACCCTTAAGGTAATGATTAATAATCTATTTAAAGAAAATTTTTATGGGAAAAAAAATTAATATTTTGACAGTTTTTTCCATTTCCTATAAAAGTGATGTTTTCTTAAAATGAATTGTTAACCAGCTCTAAGGGCATCCGTTAACATGACTCCTTTTATATATATATATATATATATATAATTAAATAATTAAGCACAAAAGGCATTGTGGAAATTGGAATAGACAGTAACAGTACCTTAATTATTATTTTTCAAAAAAAAAGGAAAAAAAGAGGACCTTATTTAATTACTGTACAGATAATTATGCATTAAAACCTTATAGCACATCCAAATCTATACTGGTATTAAAAATTAGGGTAAATTATATATTTGGTCCCTATCTTTTACACCATATTTTAATTTGGCCTATAACCTTTCAATGTTATGTTAATTTAGTTCTTACTATTATCTTTTAGATGAAAATTGCCGACGTAGCTAAAAGCAAAAATAAAAATTAGTTTCCGTTAATGTAACAATAAACTAATTTTTTATTTTGGTCATTAATCACATCAACAATTTCCATTTAAGAGATAATGGCATAAACTAAATTGGTACGACACTAAAAGATTAGAACCAAATTGAAACAATTAAAATGTTAAAAACTAAATTAAAATATAGTATAAAAAATAATGGCCAAATTTGTAGTTTACCCTAAAAATTATTAAAAAGAAAGTCTCATTCTAACACTACATTTTTCAATTGACTGAAAACTCAAACCTACCATTCATTGCGCTGCCTCCCATGTCGCCAACCTAGCTATCACTGGAGAGGAGCCACTAACATCACATGTATTAATTATGATTCGAAATCTCGATAGGAATGGAAAAAAGAAAAAAGAAAATTCTTCTAACCCTATCTAAGAAAAATTGTGTGACAGGACATTAAAGTTTTCATGTACAATGAGATATAACATGAATTATTTAACCTGCAATAAATAAATGACATTTCCCTTATCACAAAAATTAATTTATTATATTGTTGAATTAGATTAATCATATCTATTATCACATCGGTTTGTAGATTTTTTTTTTATATTAAAATTGGTAGTAATTTTAAATTTTGATTTTTGAAAATAAACTCTGTAATAAGGCTTTTGTAAACAATGGTCTTCAAAAATGAGTTAAGGTGTATTTAACCCTCCAAAAAAAGAAAAAGAGAATAGGTTAAGGTGCATTAAATGCTATTAAATAATAGTATTTGATACATCTAAACAAAATTCAAATTGTGTATAAATATCAAGAAAAACATACACAACCAGAATTAATTGATACATAAAAACTAATGATTTATTAACAAGAATATTTTTATTTTCAAGAAATGAGCATTACATTATTGAGTATTTATTAAGTACCGCCAAGATAAAATAAAAAAAAGTTAAATTACATTTAATACTAATTAAATAATATTTTATGCGTTAAAAAAAATTCAAATCATGTCTAAATATCAAGAAAATCACACATGTGACATGACAACAACTAATTGATGGGGATTATCAAAAAATAAAAAGATTATCAAAAAATAAAAATAACTAATTGATGGGTTAAGCCAGCCATGGGGTGTTATAAGCTAAACTTTGATGTTGCTGTCCTTAACTCAGCCTGGGTGACATCCCACATCGCTTGAGTGCTATTCTTTTTCATTACTTAAAATTTCATTCTACTACTACAAAAGTTATGTCATTTTGTAGTGGTACTCTAGGTTAGATAATGTGTTTGAGCTTGGTGAGAGAATGTAATTAAAGTGTGTGTTTAGTAATTAGTTTGTTTCAATAAAAAAAAAGGGCTGAAGCTAACAAATGCCCTAAGAATATTAGTTTGTGGACTATTTTTATAAAACATTTGTGAAAAAATGATAAAATAATTACTTTTTTTTGAAAGCTTTTCATATTTTTTTTATGAGAGTTGTGTCAAAATTTTTTTAAAATAATTTTATTAATAATTACTTTAAGAGAATCTTAACATAATCTTATTAGTTAATTATTGAGTGTGACACCTCTGAACTCTGAAGTGTCACCTACTCACCTTGCTCTCAAGCAAGTCAAATTCTAAACTAATAATAGGCTTATTGACCCAATTTTGGCTGAATGCAGGAATTCTCTTCTGGCATTCCATGAAGTCAAGATACAAATCTCTTACAGGGAAGCTAAATAATAGGGCTGCAGATATCCTTGCTAAAGTTTTTTTTTTTTTTTTTGTTGAGAAATCCTTGCTAAAGTTGGCTGTGTAGCCAAGCTGTTCCTTTTATGACTTTATCTCCATCCCTCTAGATGTAATTACTATTCTTCGCTTAGACCCGTTTGATTCGGATTAACTCTATTATCTAGCGCTAATGCTTATCCCAAAAAATAATAATAATAATAATAATAATAATAATAATAATAATAATAATAATAAGACAACGACTAATTGATGCCTGTATTCTGATCCATGCTAGCAGTAAGTAAGACAAATCATAAATCACACTAGAAACAAAACGTGCGATGACTAAAGTGATGCATACAAATCATTGAATTATTGACAAAAATAAATTTCCATTCTCAGAATCTCAAAGCTGGAAAGTGTACATTAATAAAAATTTCACTCGCCATGTAAGAAAGAGAGGTAATATGTCCCTAATATTTTCACAATAAATATGAAGTGATATGTTGTTATTAGCCGTTATTGATGGGATAAAGAGTGATTTCAGTACTGAATATAAATTAGTATCTATAATAACTTACCACTTATAATTTGTTGTGAAAATAGTATAAAAAAAAACTCATAACTTTTAGTACAACTATTTCCTTGATAGATTGTGAATAGTAAAGAAAAAATGATGGGTTCGTATGAAAATTATAGGTAGCCAATAACATATCGAGACGAAGTGCACCCAATGAATAACTAAAAAAGATTGAGATTTAGAGTTGAAAAAAGTAATTTTAAATTTCAACCGTTAAATAAAAAAATTAAAAAAAAAGTAAATAAGTGAAAGTTTAAAAATAGCATTGGTAAAATATATTTGCAGAGAGGATGCAAGTAATTGCATCGGATACAATACTTTAGCAATTGCACTATCTCCTAAATTTTAAATCTCAACCATTAAATAAAAAAAAGAAAAAAAGTAAATAAGTGAAAGTTTAAAAATAGCATTGGTAAAATATATTTGCAGAGAGGATGCAAGTAATTGCATTGGATACAATACCTTAGCAATTGCACTCTCTCCTATTCCAATAAAAATCTATCATAATTTTATTTTTTTAGTACAATCATGTTCAATTGTAACAAAAAATTATGATTTTTTTTGGAGAGTTTTAATTTATGACGTTCACTTTTGATAATAACTCCTTATAATCAGACGAAAACATCAATCAATTTTTAATGTATATAAAATTTAAACTTTTAAGTCTCTTATTCAACTATTATAAATTTTACCAGTAAGAACTCACTTTTTAAATATTTATGTTATGCTAAAATTAGTGAATTCTAAATATGGAAAGAAATGGTCAAATCTCAGTAAAAAAAAAAAAAGAAAAACAAAAAAGAAAAACAAAAAAGTTGTGACGTTAAGACAGAACACCTTTTTTAAGGTCAAAACATTACACACACATCTTCACTTCCCTCTCTATCCTTTTTACCACCAAAAATACAAAAACAGTTTTCTTAATATCTCCAATCTCCTCTCCATCACCACACCACCACATTTCCATGGCTACCGAAACCAATCACAGCCCTTCATCATCCGTCGACCCAAAAAGCGGCTTCTGCTACAAAACCAAAACATACCATAGCCTCCGCCCAAAAATCCCGCTTCCGCCGCCGTCTCAGCCGCTCTCCATCACAGACTACACTCTCTCTCAGCTCCACAACTCCCCCACACCAATTTCCAACAAAGCAGTCCTCATCGAAGCAACCACCGGCCGCCGCGTGTCCTACGGCGAGTTCCTCTCCCAAGTCCATTCCCTCACTTCCTCTCTCCAAACTCGCTTCCCTTCTCTCTCCAAAGGCCACGTGGCATTCATCCTCGCCCCGACCTCCGTGCACGTCCCCGTACTCTATTTTTCCCTCATGGCCTTGGGTGTAACCATCTCGCCCGCTAACCCGATCGGGTCGGACTCCGAGGTCGCCCACCAGGTCCGACTCTGCAACCCGGTCGTCTCGTTCGCCACGTCGGCGACGGTTAAAAAGCTGAGCAGACTGAACATTCCACTCGGTACCGTGCTCCTCGACTCGCCCGAGTTCGACTCGATGATAAGCGCTCAGGTTGCCTCGACTCACCGCCGAGTTGAGATAGCTCAGTCCGATTCCGCGGCGATTCTCTACTCCTCGGGGACGACGGGGCGAGTCAAGGGGGTGATACTCACTCACCGGAACCTAATCGCGCTGATCGGCGGGTTCGTGCAGCTCCGCCACTTCGGGGACCCGGACCCGAACGAGCCCGAACCGGTGTCGTTCTTCACGCTCCCGCTCTTCCACGTGTTCGGGTTCATGATGGCGGTCAGGGCGGTGGCGAGCGCGGAGACGATGGTGATCGTGGAGAGGTTCGACTTCGAGACGATGCTGAGGGCGGTGGAGAAGTACAGGGCGACGTACATACCGGTGTCGCCGCCGCTTGTGGTGGCGCTGGTGAAGTCCGATCTGGCGAAGAAGTACGATCTCGGGTCGCTCCGAATGCTGGCGTGTGGTGGAGCTCCGCTCGGTAAAGAGGTCACTCTCAAGTTCAATGCTAAGTTCCCAAACACTGAAATCGTGCAGGTAATATAATAGAATAGTGAACAAACACAATTTTTATATACACTCTAGCTTTTATTATTTATATTTTAATTAATAAATTAATTATTTAAAGGTTGAGAATCTTGAGATTCAATTTTATTCTCTTCACTTTACTTGAATGGTCAAATATTGGTCGAGACTCAAAATTAGTCCTAAAAGATTTTATTTTTTAAAGTTGAAATTCAATTTTAGTCTCTTTAAATTATGATACTACCAATGGGTATTGTTTAAACAATTTATTTGACTTATTAAAAAATAAATAAATAATGGGACTAAAGCTGTATATTGATAATTTTTTTTCAATTGTCACCTAATAGGTTGGAGTTTGGAGCCAAACTTTTTATTTTCTTAAATAATCTCCTCCAACCTATTACATTGCAATTTATATAATTCAATTTTAATTTAATCTCTTTGAGTTTTACTTGAATTGTCAAATGGACAAGTTAGTCTTTGGGATATAATTTTGTCTAGTTATTTTGAGAAAAGTATAGCTCCAAACAGGTTTGAAGGTAAATTGGGTGGCGATTGATAAACCATTCAAATCAAGCTGAAGAAATCTTCTTCTACTCATTACATGTCAACTTATAGATTCACCTATGCATATTATTTTTAAATTTTTTTTTTTTAATGTGATAGAAATACTGAAATTTCATTAGCAAAAACGAATATAAATTACATCATTTGAAAGAGTATGTTCTAAGAAATAAAGGCTCTCTCGTGTGACTAATGGATTGGGGTAAAACTTTTTCTTTATTAAAATGAGTTAATTTGGAAGGCTAATGGATTGGGGTAAGACTTTGTCTTTATTAAAATGAGTTAATTTGGTTATTCCGTCCAATTTGTTTGCAAAATAAAGCCATTTAAACATATTTTTTGCATAGTAATGCTTATCAAACAACCGACATATATCAAATGCCACATCTGACAAATGTTTTCAATTAAGGATCCATTTGGATTGAGGGGAGGGAGGGGGAGTAAAGTAGAGTAGAGTAGTAGATAAGAATTGACTCAAAATTAGCTTATATTTAGGGAACTCTACTCTACTCCCCTCCCTCCCCCCTCAATCCAAATAGGGCCTAAATTTTTAATAAAGAAAAAATGTTTAAATGGTGTTGTTTGCTAGCAGAATTGGACAGAATAACCAAATTGACTCATTTTTAGAGTAATTGACTAAATTGATAAAAATTAAATTTTAGAGACTAATTTAGCAATTGAAGTAAAAGTCGATGGACTAAATTGAATTTTAGCTTCTCTCTTTTATTTATTTATTTTTTACTATGTTTTGATTTAAGTTTTTTTATTGAAAAGAATAATTTCAAAAAAGAATAATTTTTTTATTTTAAAGAAAATGTGTCAAATGATACTCTTATTGCAATATTAGTATATTCTAAAGTAGATAGATATATCATAATGAGTTTAGTGATAAAGTTTTTCATAATCTTGCGATTGGTACATAATAGAAATAGTGTCAGTGATAAGCTAGTTTAAAAGTGATGTTTTGCTCAAATAATAATTTGTTCACTTTAACAAAATTTATGGACATAGTTATTCTTTACCATTGCTAAAATTACTATCAATTTCATTACAAAAAATTTACAAATGGACACGTCAATGAATATGATTTGTGTCACTTTAACAGCATAATAAATAAATGTTTCAATTGCTTTTTTGTGATTGGTAATATATTACTCTATGAAGTTTATGTTATAAATTTATAATATTTCTAGCATCTCTATATATATGTATATATAATTTTATAGATAAGGACTAAGGAGTATTTTATAAGGACTAAGGAGTATTTTATGTGGGTGATAGTTGTGCCGACAAGGATTGAATTATTGGTTGTTTCTTTTTCCCAATAAAAAAAGAAAAAGAAATATATGGTTGCTCTTTCAATTGGAATGTGTGCATTATCAATGCTTCATTGCCTTATGAAATGCGTGCGTTATTGTTAGTTGCTTTATGAATCAACGTGGGTAGGTAGGTATATAGTCAATGGAGTTGCGCATGCGTTTGCAATGAAAAGCTGTTTCCAACTGAACGGTGAATTATTTTATTCTATGGATGGAATCAGTTCCGCACATAGACATAGAATGTATGGCGTACTTGTTTTGTAGTTTCTAGAATAAAACTACAATCTTGATTCTAAACAAACAAAAAACAAGAAAAAAAAAAAAAACGTGGGTAGGTAAAGCCAAAACCAGAAAGGGAAAAGAGAGAATGCATGTAAAATAGAGACAGTGCATGTCAACGTGACAAAGAAAAGAAAAATGAGACAGCTTTGTAACTGTGTAAAGGACCACCAATTTTATGTTTATAATTATTTATTTTTTTAATTTTTTTGTGGTGCTAATTTCTGTGATTAAAATGCCCTGGATGAGTAGTTTTCAGTTTGTTCGATCAAAAAAATTCTTATCATAAAAAGAGAAACCTATTGGTGTCTTAAACTAATAATAAAGATTAATTATCATGGAACAGAAGGCGCCATGAGTTTAAATTCTAATTATCATAAAAAGTTGATTCCTGTGTGATGACTTTGCGAATGGCGTTTGGTCTGGCACTTCTACTAATAAATGTTGTCAGGTAAGCAAGTTAATTAGCCGGACAATGATTTAGAATTGGTTGCAATATGGCATGAAAGTGAAACATGTGATGAACTGTAGTGTTGAAGCCTCATGGAATATGAATTTACCATTGCTTGCATGGATGCAATATTTTCTTTGTTACTTCAGATGGTTGGTTCTCAATGATTTGTTTTTGAATTTTGTAATCTGCAATTGCCAATTGTAAAATGTTGACTTTCTTGTTCTTTGTGTTAGGGATATGGTTTGACTGAGACTGGAGGAGCGGCAACAAGAGCATTAGGCCCTGAGGAGAGTCTACAGTATGGTTCTGCAGGTCGCTTAGCTGAAAATATGGAAGCCAAGATAGTGGACCCTGAAACTGGAGAGGCCTTACCACCTGGCCAGAGAGGCGAGCTGTGGCTGCGAGGGCCTACAGTCATGAAAGGTGAACTATGCTACCTTATTCATCATGTGATATTGTGCATATTAATGGGGGAAAAAATGTTCTGAATCCTTGTCCTCTTTACAGAAATTGATAGTTGCATTCCTGTACTAGATGGAAAGTGGATAAACAAAGGGCGGTAGATGATGTAATTAAGAGTTGAAGCCTCACGGAATAACTTGTTCACCTTTTGTATTAGACTTCCAAGTTTCGCGTAAATGTCTTGTCTATGTCTTTCCAGATATCTATATAAGTTTTCTTTTCAAATTAATTGATTCAAATATGTGTGTTTCTGATCAATTGCATCACAGATCTTGATAGCTTGAGGCCTGTTTAGCAAGCTTCCAAACTCCTAATATGCTTCTTGTTTGATGAACATGAGAACATCTTAGATTATGGTCCAAGAGGCCCAAACACATTGTAGGCTCAGGAACTTGTGTAGAGCAAGTAAAGTAATCTTAGTTCTTGAACCACTCAAGCTCTTTCTGATGTGATGTTAGCAGTTAGGTTGAACCATGATAATTCTGCTTACGCTCTCTATTTCTCTCTCGCTCTCAATCCCAAAAGCAATTCTTACATGGTAATAAAATTATGACCTTTTCTAAAAAACAGAATCCTGGTTTCTCTGCAGGTTATGTTGGAGATGACAAGGCTACTGCCGAAACATTTGCTTCAGAGGGATGGTTGAAGACTGGCGATCTTTGTTATTTTGACTCAGAAGGATTCCTTTTCATTGTTGACAGATTAAAGGAACTCATAAAATACAAAGGATATCAGGTGATTGAATTACTTTGACCCTTCTTACAAACATATTGCAATAGGTGCCATCTCACTCCTCTCTTCTTTAATTTCATCCCATTGGATCGGAACAAATTGCAGGTTCCCCCAGTTGAGTTGGAACATCTACTCCATTCTCATCCTGAAATTGCTGATGCTGCTGTGATTCCGTAAGTATCCAGTACTGGCATTTTCTTTCCTTGTAGGAAACATAGACTTTCTTGATTTTTCATATTCGTGGCATTCTAGTGATTGATTTCTGCTAGCTTAAAATTTACACATTTTTCAGATAGTGTTATCTTGTTCACTACTTTTGCATCGTCAGTTCATAGAGAAAATTTAAAGACTCATTTATAGGCAAGAGACTGGAGCACAAAGAGTCATTATTTTAGGAGCATTTGGGACTGGTTCTAACTCTTTTCTTCATCTTATATCTTGGAATCAGGTACCCTGATGAAGAAGCAGGGCAGATTCCCATGGCGTTTGTGGTAAGAAAGCCTGGAAGCAATGTTACAGAGGCTCAAGTTATTGATTTCATTGCAAAACAGGTGAATTTTTGGATATTGATGGTAACAATGAAATGGTTTTTCCCCTCTTAAGTTAACATGCTGATACCAGTATCTTTTTACTGTGCAATTTATCATTCATGGTTAATAGTATTTGCTCGTATCTGGCCTCTTGTAGCAGGAAAAAATGGTATTTGGCGTTGATACATTTCGCAATGCATTGTGTCATTCAATTGGGTATCTTTGAATAGCATAATTGATGATTTGTTTGGATATTTGGGTTCATTATTTGATTTCTGGTTAAGTAGTGAATTTCATTAGGTGGAAGAATCTTCATATAGGTAATATAGTAAAGCAAGACATTCAAGTTCTCTGTCTTCTCTCTCAGAAGAGAAAAAGGGTTGGGATCCTCTTATTCTTCTGGGATACATACAACTAAAGTGGATACCATAATGCATATCATAGTGTTGATGCGCAAGCCTAAATTTTGGGCTGTGTAATCGCTTTTTTTACTCTAGTTAGACCATCCAATGGTTACATATAGTGGTTGGGATATGTTTAGGTTTGATATTCTCAACTGTTTAGTGTACCAAATGAGAGGAACATGAGGTTTTGATGTCTTGATTGATTTTTTTCTCACCAAATCTTGAAAGAATAAATAAGTGAATAACAAACACATGGATCTCTTAACAAAAGAAAATAAGTCTTCATTTGATTAGCTCCCAATTTCATAATCAAAATCTTATGTAAATCTTTAAAGGGAGGATCATCCCTTGTTTATTTTCTTGTACTTCTAAGAGGATCCAGTGATGTGAGGTTTCCCTTAAAGAATATTTGGTGTAATAAGGTACCAAAAAAAACAGCGACTTATAAAAAAAAAAAAAAAGGGACCAAAAAAAGGCTGCATATCTTGTGTAGACAACATGGAGGAAAAACCTAACTTGAGACAACTCATCAAGAGAAGAATAATTTTGGTAGACTAGTATTGCATGTGCAGAGCTAGCTAGTGGTGAAAATATGAATCATCTACTAACCCATTGTGCAGTAGCCTATGAATCGTAGTTTGTTTTCTATGTTTGGATTCATTAGGTGATGTTGAAGAGTTATAAATGATGGATCTACTTCTTGAATGGAACAATTATATTTTTATGAAGTGGGGGCATTAGTTATAAATGATGGATCTACTTCTTGAATGGAACAACTATATTTTCAATTGTAATTCTTTCGGAGAGTGTTCTTCACACGTCCTGTGTACATGACATGTCTCCTTGTTTTAATATAATTGATTCCTTATCAAGAAAAGAAAAGTAGAAAAAACCACTTTTACCGCTATTAACAACACAACTTGGATAGTTGTATGTCTGTAATCTGTTGGTCTTCTGACTTGATGCATTTCTTCTTGCAGGTTGCACCATACAAGAAGGTACGGCGAGTGTCTTTTATAAACTCTATTCCAAAAAATCCTTCTGGGAAAATCTTAAGGAGGGAGCTGGTCGCCCTTGTCCTCCCTGCTGGTGCATCTAGATTATGATCAGTATGCCTAAGGCATAGGAGGGGGGCTGTTGTTATAAGAAATTCAGGCAGTTTTAACTAGTCTGATTTTTAATATAACTCTATGGCATCCTTTTTAGGCACCAAGACAAGCCTGATCAGCACTGTCCAGTTACTGATCACAATCCAAGCAAATTGGTAGTAGAGGAGTAATAATAGTACGTATGTAGTTGACACACCATTTTCTATATATGTAGTTGACACACCACTTAGTATATTTGTGCCTTTGGAGGTTTAATGATAGCATATGGTCATTGGCCTCTTTTACTTATCAAAAGTAATAGTAAAAGGTCTTTTGTTTTGTTTTGTTTTTTTTTTTTTTTTTTTAAGAAAAGAAAATATATGGTCATTCCAAGGTGGGGGACATCCACTTCTCAATTCTCATTCCTTTGATATTATAGACTTGAAGTGATCTAAATTTGTCAGGGAGAGGTCACTGGGAGGTCCACCCAGAGGTATAGATTTGGACCATTTTAATTCAAAATTTAGACCATAGATTTGGATCCAACTATGTATATCATAGTCTTTACCATTGAAGCACTGCATCAAAAGCCCATTGGTATAGATATTGAGACATCTTCAACTCCCCCAAAAATAAACAAATAAAAATGGATGAAAATAAGTTTATTCAAATGCGCATATTTGGAAAGGTCTTGTTAATGAATGCTTTTATGCGCCTATTGAAGGCTAATTTTATAAACATAGTCAAGTTACTTCTAGCTTAAAAGTCCATATTTTTATGAATGATATTAAGAATATTATAAATTTTATCATGTAAGATGTACAAATTGATGTGTTAGTAATCACAAAAGAGTCATTCCAATATTTAGCTATTATGTTTTGGAAATTTACTAATCCCATTTGTTGTCAGTTTGTGTTATGTAGTAAAATTTGTAATATGTATCCTTAGTATTCCTCTATTTTTATTGGCTTTTGCTATTTGTCAATGCATGTAGAATATATTTATTTTTTGAACCCTCCTTAATTAACGAATGCACAAAGACGTACATTATATGTCCAAAGCGTTGAAAAAATTTAAGGGCCGAGGAGCATGGACAAAATGTTAGCAAGCAATAGACTTTAAAGCCACCTTAATATCAGAAGTTATGCTTTGTATGGCTCATGGCATATTATCACGTATGAAGTATGATAACCCTTTGAAACGAGCACAACAATGCTGGCATCTCCTTGAACCTTCAAACACAACATTGGTATACATCCATTATACTGTATTTATTTATTTGTTAGGGTTTTTGTGTAAGTGGTATTGTACTTTTTCATTGCCATAATTCCACTTATAATTTTGATAAACATCAAGTACAATATATGTTTTTTTTTTTTTTTTTTTTTTGTTGGTTAAACTTATAAAATGATTAAACTATAAAACTTCTAAACCATATAGTAATAATATCCGCATCTAAAATTTTTTACAAATTGTTGTTGTGATTAGTGGTTATTAGTATGTAAAAAAGTGATATAACTAGTAAGCCTAGATGCAAATTAGTAAGAATTTGTTATCTCAATAATTTGTAAAAATATTGTAAAAAAGTTTGTAACTTTAGCATTTCTCTTGTAATGATCAATGCTATTATTAAGGGAGCAAAATGTAATTTTATTAAATGAAGTTGCTAAAATTAGTACCTAAATATATATTTTTATTCTTTTTTTAAAAAATTAGGGGGACCATTGCCCCTCCTAATCCATGAATGATTATGTCCATATGTGTGTATATATATTCATTTTCTTAAATATTGTGGGGGAAAAGGGGGCCAGGCCCAAGTTAATGGGCCGAATGCCCACGAGAGGACTGTTTCACATCCGAAAAGAGGGATGCGGAAAAGACAAGGCCTAGATAGGAGTGGAATCCTCTTGATGAAGGATCATCGCTGTCCGAGGAGGATATCTCCAGTCCGAGGAGGACATCTCCTGTCCGAGGAAGACGTTTTGCTCTGATATGATATCGGAGACTCATTGAGTAGGGGAAAAGCCCGAATGACTGTCCGAGGACTCCACCTGATCAAGATAAGCTCAAAGCATATTCAGGAACGATAAGGATGGGGAAATATCTGAGGGAAAGGCTGCTGCCACCGTATTCAATGCATTGTAACAGCTTTTCTGGCCGCATTTATGTGGAGAAAACCTCTGAACAGTGCATCCTAACCTACCGCCACTCACACAGAGATGAAAAGAAGCTGCCTGACGTGACAGGTACTTGAGCAAGTTCATGGATGGGGAGCACGTGGACGATGGAGATGAGGGTCGGAGTGACTATATAATAGAGGGGAGCACCTGTCAATTAGACCCGGGAGTGGAAGGGGAGAAAAGAGAGAGAAGAAAAACAAGAGAGTGTTTCAAACTATCAATGTATACAAACTGATCAATGCACTGTTGAAATGGTTATGATCCATTGTTATTAATTCCTTACTAATTCTAGTTCTTTAACCCATACTCTACAAATTAATTGTCTTTGGGTTTACGTAAAGAATTTGAACCCTACAAATATATATTCTTATTTATTTTTTATAATTTTTTTTAAATTAAAAAAATATTGATAAAAAATGATGTTCTTTCTATATTTTTAATTTATAATAAATTTGACATAAAAAAAAGATACCTAAAGAAAAGAAGAAATAAAAGTGGGATTTTTGGTGTAACGAAGGATGCAGTTGTTCCCCTAGCTTTGTCCTTGCATGGCATAATCGTGAAATCTTAAGCATGCAAGCAAGTGGGTAACATATATATATTTTAACAATTTTTTTCAATTTTACATAAAAATAGTATAAAAACTTTTCTAAAATAATTTATTAACCATTGGCATTTAATGACAATGCTTGAGAACAATTGACCTAAAATCTTGAGCTAAGATGACCTTTTTATAACACAATTTGCTAATATATTCTCTTGGAAATGTGTGTAGCCATCTCCATTGGCCTATTGATGTACCCCATATGTGGGCATCTTTATTCACACCCACATACCTAGCTAATGGATAATGTGTGCATGGCAACAACACACCCACGTGTAAATGGGTGGTGGGTGCATGGTAATACACTTGCTGCACTGCATGCTTTCTCTTGTTTGCACCTTATGCAATTCTTATAAATGGTTAAAATTGCTAGTTACAAAAAATAACTTTCAATTTCAACCATTAATTAAAAAAATTAAAAGAAGTAAGAAATAAAAGTTAAACAAATGAAAAGTGAAAAATATAAAGATATGGATGAATTGCACCGGATTCTAATCGTCACATAAACTACCTTTCCTTCACATGCATGGACCTTTGAAAGCTTTTAGTACATGCAACACGGTTTCCTATGCTTTAGGATTGGGAATTTTCTATTTTAAGGTGGGAAAAGTTTGACAATGACCTTTCCATTTTGGGGTGAGAATCTCTTCATTCTATTAGGATTGAATTGGTTTCGGGAACCAACTTGAATCTCAAGAATCTTAACCATGCGCCGAGCCATAAGTGGATGATTGGGTGTGGCCTTGAGAGTTGAGACCAACTTAGCTCGATGTTGAAGTCAGCTCAATGCTGGTCTCCGTGTCCTTTTACCGAAAGCAACCATTTTTTATTTATTTAATTGAGATTGTTTTGAGGACAAATTATAATTTGTCAACATCATTTTTAAATGATCATTATTAAGCATTATTTTTAGGGTATGACTTCTGTCCAGTGTCCTGTAATACTGAACCCGTTGCAATCATAATACGTGTCTATTTTCGAACATGTGTCATGATTGCAGCAGGTCCAGTGCACTGGAGGCAGTGAATAGAAGTCACGCCCTTATTTTTATTATGCACTATTCACATTCTATTTACTGCCACAACCATAAGAGTTCATTCATATCAAGAATTGCAACCATTAAGATAATAAATTATAAGTGGTGCAACATTATTTTCACATGAAATTATGATTAATGTTACTTCTAGTAGTGTGCACCACCATTCACATACTCAGCATCCATCACCCTTCTTTACAAGCTCCAAGTATCCATCATCCTCTTGTAATTTCTTCCCATACTCAGCATTGATTTCCATGATTCCATTCCTAATCTCACTCACAAGAAAACCATAATCTTTCTCAATCTCAACTGGTGATGTTGCAGTTGCCTTACTATAAAAATTTCCAAATGAGTGTGCTGGAAGTTGTGTAACCATTCTCTCACGCTGATTCACTGCATGAAATGCTACAAATAGTTTTGGTTTTTTACCTTGTTTTGACTGAGCCATTGCAATAAAACAACTCTATTTGAATGCTGAAACAACCACGACGTGTGTAGGGTTGGCCCAAGCATTTTAGAGGCTTAAGGTGAAATTTTCAAATAGGGCCTTTATGTTATCACTTAAATAATATTTAACTAGCATTTTATATAATAATTTTTTTAAAATCCATTCTTTTTATTTTTTAATATGATTTTTTTTTTTGAAAAAATGCTAAAGTTATAACAAATTTTACTACAAATTGGTGTTGTAATGAATGTGATCAATGACATAAGACTTACAAAAATACAAGAAATATTATAAAATTTACAACATGAGAATTACAAAGATATATCACCAATCACAAATATTCATTCAAAAATGTATTCAATAGTTTGTTGAAATCCATCTATAATATTCATTGTTATATTAAATTATAAAAGTTATGGAGACTACCATGCACTCTTGGTGCAGTGATCACTCCACAAGTATAAGTTTTTGTAGGTATGGGGGACAATGGCCGAGATTTAAGTCTTTAGAAGAGAATTTTGCATACATATACACTTAGATTAGGCTAAAGTAGAATTTTTATTTTGTATAAAAATAATTAAATAAATAAAAGTTATGTAGTAAAATTTATAGTATTTTTAACATTTTCCTATTTGAATTACTTGTAATTAGTAATACATCTATTTGTAAGACCTATTTATTTAAATTTGTCTTATCTCTATCTCTAACATTACTTAATTCTTTGAGCTTTCTTAATAGTTAAAAAAAAATGTAAACTAAAATGTTTTAATATCTCCCAACAATATATATATATATATATATATATGTAAAATAAAAAAATAAAAAATTTGCCCCACATTATCACAATTTATACCTCTTTTTGCTAACACTCCCTTAACTGGAATACTACCATGTAAACATAACCAAAGAAAAGTTGTAATCCTCGGCAATATGTCCAGTTTCCATATCCACTGCCCATTAAATTGCGTGACCGCTTCTTCCCCTTGATTTGCAAGCCGATAAGCTGAACTAGTAGTAAATTCTCCATTTTTGGAGAATTTCCACAAAACCATATCTCTCCCACTTCCATGTACTTGAACTGGTATTGCTTTAATCTTCTCTTTAATGGATTGGGGGAGGTCAAAGGAAACCAGCTCCCATTTCCATTCCTGACCACACCACAGATCCGAAATTTTCAGATTTTGCTCTTAATCTTCTCTTTTAATACTTTTTCAATTGCCTTTTCAGTGCAGGTTTAAAGATCGATAGAAAAAAAAATACAAGAAATGAGTTAAAGTGTGCTTTTCTTTCTACTACCTTTCATCTTCAACACCTACCAACAACTCTCTCTCTCTCTCTCTCTCTCTCTCTCTCTCTCTCTCTCTCTCTCTCTCTCTCTCTCNAAGAGAGAATGCATGTAAAATAGAGACAGTGCATGTCAACGTGACAAAGAAAAGAAAAATGAGACAGCTTTGTAACTGTGTAAAGGACCACCAATTTTATGTTTATAATTATTTATTTTTTTAATTTTTTTGTGGTGCTAATTTCTGTGATTAAAATGCCCTGGATGAGTAGTTTTCAGTTTGTTCGATCAAAAAAATTCTTATCATAAAAAGAGAAACCTATTGGTGTCTTAAACTAATAATAAAGATTAATTATCATGGAACAGAAGGCGCCATGAGTTTAAATTCTAATTATCATAAAAAGTTGATTCCTGTGTGATGACTTTGCGAATGGCGTTTGGTCTGGCACTTCTACTAATAAATGTTGTCAGGTAAGCAAGTTAATTAGCCGGACAATGATTTAGAATTGGTTGCAATATGGCATGAAAGTGAAACATGTGATGAACTGTAGTGTTGAAGCCTCATGGAATATGAATTTACCATTGCTTGCATGGATGCAATATTTTCTTTGTTACTTCAGATGGTTGGTTCTCAATGATTTGTTTTTGAATTTTGTAATCTGCAATTGCCAATTGTAAAATGTTGACTTTCTTGTTCTTTGTGTTAGGGATATGGTTTGACTGAGACTGGAGGAGCGGCAACAAGAGCATTAGGCCCTGAGGAGAGTCTACAGTATGGTTCTGCAGGTCGCTTAGCTGAAAATATGGAAGCCAAGATAGTGGACCCTGAAACTGGAGAGGCCTTACCACCTGGCCAGAGAGGCGAGCTGTGGCTGCGAGGGCCTACAGTCATGAAAGGTGAACTATGCTACCTTATTCATCATGTGATATTGTGCATATTAATGGGGGAAAAAATGTTCTGAATCCTTGTCCTCTTTACAGAAATTGATAGTTGCATTCCTGTACTAGATGGAAAGTGGATAAACAAAGGGCGGTAGATGATGTAATTAAGAGTTGAAGCCTCACGGAATAACTTGTTCACCTTTTGTATTAGACTTCCAAGTTTCGCGTAAATGTCTTGTCTATGTCTTTCCAGATATCTATATAAGTTTTCTTTTCAAATTAATTGATTCAAATATGTGTGTTTCTGATCAATTGCATCACAGATCTTGATAGCTTGAGGCCTGTTTAGCAAGCTTCCAAACTCCTAATATGCTTCTTGTTTGATGAACATGAGAACATCTTAGATTATGGTCCAAGAGGCCCAAACACATTGTAGGCTCAGGAACTTGTGTAGAGCAAGTAAAGTAATCTTAGTTCTTGAACCACTCAAGCTCTTTCTGATGTGATGTTAGCAGTTAGGTTGAACCATGATAATTCTGCTTACGCTCTCTATTTCTCTCTCGCTCTCAATCCCAAAAGCAATTCTTACATGGTAATAAAATTATGACCTTTTCTAAAAAACAGAATCCTGGTTTCTCTGCAGGTTATGTTGGAGATGACAAGGCTACTGCCGAAACATTTGCTTCAGAGGGATGGTTGAAGACTGGCGATCTTTGTTATTTTGACTCAGAAGGATTCCTTTTCATTGTTGACAGATTAAAGGAACTCATAAAATACAAAGGATATCAGGTGATTGAATTACTTTGACCCTTCTTACAAACATATTGCAATAGGTGCCATCTCACTCCTCTCTTCTTTAATTTCATCCCATTGGATCGGAACAAATTGCAGGTTCCCCCAGTTGAGTTGGAACATCTACTCCATTCTCATCCTGAAATTGCTGATGCTGCTGTGATTCCGTAAGTATCCAGTACTGGCATTTTCTTTCCTTGTAGGAAACATAGACTTTCTTGATTTTTCATATTCGTGGCATTCTAGTGATTGATTTCTGCTAGCTTAAAATTTACACATTTTTCAGATAGTGTTATCTTGTTCACTACTTTTGCATCGTCAGTTCATAGAGAAAATTTAAAGACTCATTTATAGGCAAGAGACTGGAGCACAAAGAGTCATTATTTTAGGAGCATTTGGGACTGGTTCTAACTCTTTTCTTCATCTTATATCTTGGAATCAGGTACCCTGATGAAGAAGCAGGGCAGATTCCCATGGCGTTTGTGGTAAGAAAGCCTGGAAGCAATGTTACAGAGGCTCAAGTTATTGATTTCATTGCAAAACAGGTGAATTTTTGGATATTGATGGTAACAATGAAATGGTTTTTCCCCTCTTAAGTTAACATGCTGATACCAGTATCTTTTTACTGTGCAATTTATCATTCATGGTTAATAGTATTTGCTCGTATCTGGCCTCTTGTAGCAGGAAAAAATGGTATTTGGCGTTGATACATTTCGCAATGCATTGTGTCATTCAATTGGGTATCTTTGAATAGCATAATTGATGATTTGTTTGGATATTTGGGTTCATTATTTGATTTCTGGTTAAGTAGTGAATTTCATTAGGTGGAAGAATCTTCATATAGGTAATATAGTAAAGCAAGACATTCAAGTTCTCTGTCTTCTCTCTCAGAAGAGAAAAAGGGTTGGGATCCTCTTATTCTTCTGGGATACATACAACTAAAGTGGATACCATAATGCATATCATAGTGTTGATGCGCAAGCCTAAATTTTGGGCTGTGTAATCGCTTTTTTTACTCTAGTTAGACCATCCAATGGTTACATATAGTGGTTGGGATATGTTTAGGTTTGATATTCTCAACTGTTTAGTGTACCAAATGAGAGGAACATGAGGTTTTGATGTCTTGATTGATTTTTTTCTCACCAAATCTTGAAAGAATAAATAAGTGAATAACAAACACATGGATCTCTTAACAAAAGAAAATAAGTCTTCATTTGATTAGCTCCCAATTTCATAATCAAAATCTTATGTAAATCTTTAAAGGGAGGATCATCCCTTGTTTATTTTCTTGTACTTCTAAGAGGATCCAGTGATGTGAGGTTTCCCTTAAAGAATATTTGGTGTAATAAGGTACCAAAAAAAACAGCGACTTATAAAAAAAAAAAAAAAGGGACCAAAAAAAGGCTGCATATCTTGTGTAGACAACATGGAGGAAAAACCTAACTTGAGACAACTCATCAAGAGAAGAATAATTTTGGTAGACTAGTATTGCATGTGCAGAGCTAGCTAGTGGTGAAAATATGAATCATCTACTAACCCATTGTGCAGTAGCCTATGAATCGTAGTTTGTTTTCTATGTTTGGATTCATTAGGTGATGTTGAAGAGTTATAAATGATGGATCTACTTCTTGAATGGAACAATTATATTTTTATGAAGTGGGGGCATTAGTTATAAATGATGGATCTACTTCTTGAATGGAACAACTATATTTTCAATTGTAATTCTTTCGGAGAGTGTTCTTCACACGTCCTGTGTACATGACATGTCTCCTTGTTTTAATATAATTGATTCCTTATCAAGAAAAGAAAAGTAGAAAAAACCACTTTTACCGCTATTAACAACACAACTTGGATAGTTGTATGTCTGTAATCTGTTGGTCTTCTGACTTGATGCATTTCTTCTTGCAGGTTGCACCATACAAGAAGGTACGGCGAGTGTCTTTTATAAACTCTATTCCAAAAAATCCTTCTGGGAAAATCTTAAGGAGGGAGCTGGTCGCCCTTGTCCTCCCTGCTGGTGCATCTAGATTATGATCAGTATGCCTAAGGCATAGGAGGGGGGCTGTTGTTATAAGAAATTCAGGCAGTTTTAACTAGTCTGATTTTTAATATAACTCTATGGCATCCTTTTTAGGCACCAAGACAAGCCTGATCAGCACTGTCCAGTTACTGATCACAATCCAAGCAAATTGGTAGTAGAGGAGTAATAATAGTACGTATGTAGTTGACACACCATTTTCTATATATGTAGTTGACACACCACTTAGTATATTTGTGCCTTTGGAGGTTTAATGATAGCATATGGTCATTGGCCTCTTTTACTTATCAAAAGTAATAGTAAAAGGTCTTTTGTTTTGTTTTTTTTTTTTTTTTTTTTTTTAAGAAAAGAAAATATATGGTCATTCCAAGGTGGGGGACATCCACTTCTCAATTCTCATTCCTTTGATATTATAGACTTGAAGTGATCTAAATTTGTCAGGGAGAGGTCACTGGGAGGTCCACCCAGAGGTATAGATTTGGACCATTTTAATTCAAAATTTAGACCATAGATTTGGATCCAACTATGTATATCATAGTCTTTACCATTGAAGCACTGCATCAAAAGCCCATTGGTATAGATATTGAGACATCTTCAACTCCCCCAAAAATAAACAAATAAAAATGGATGAAAATAAGTTTATTCAAATGCGCATATTTGGAAAGGTCTTGTTAATGAATGCTTTTATGCGCCTATTGAAGGCTAATTTTATAAACATAGTCAAGTTACTTCTAGCTTAAAAGTCCATATTTTTATGAATGATATTAAGAATATTATAAATTTTATCATGTAAGATGTACAAATTGATGTGTTAGTAATCACAAAAGAGTCATTCCAATATTTAGCTATTATGTTTTGGAAATTTACTAATCCCATTTGTTGTCAGTTTGTGTTATGTAGTAAAATTTGTAATATGTATCCTTAGTATTCCTCTATTTTTATTGGCTTTTGCTATTTGTCAATGCATGTAGAATATATTTATTTTTTGAACCCTCCTTAATTAACGAATGCACAAAGACGTACATTATATGTCCAAAGCGTTGAAAAAATTTAAGGGCCGAGGAGCATGGACAAAATGTTAGCAAGCAATAGACTTTAAAGCCACCTTAATATCAGAAGTTATGCTTTGTATGGCTCATGGCATATTATCACGTATGAAGTATGATAACCCTTTGAAACGAGCACAACAATGCTGGCATCTCCTTGAACCTTCAAACACAACATTGGTATACATCCATTATACTGTATTTATTTATTTGTTAGGGTTTTTGTGTAAGTGGTATTGTACTTTTTCATTGCCATAATTCCACTTATAATTTTGATAAACATCAAGTACAATATATGTTTTTTTTTTTTTTTTTTTTTTGTTGGTTAAACTTATAAAATGATTAAACTATAAAACTTCTAAACCATATAGTAATAATATCCGCATCTAAAATTTTTTACAAATTGTTGTTGTGATTAGTGGTTATTAGTATGTAAAAAAGTGATATAACTAGTAAGCCTAGATGCAAATTAGTAAGAATTTGTTATCTCAATAATTTGTAAAAATATTGTAAAAAAGTTTGTAACTTTAGCATTTCTCTTGTAATGATCAATGCTATTATTAAGGGAGCAAAATGTAATTTTATTAAATGAAGTTGCTAAAATTAGTACCTAAATATATATTTTTATTCTTTTTTTAAAAAATTAGGGGGACCATTGCCCCTCCTAATCCATGAATGATTATGTCCATATGTGTGTATATATATTCATTTTCTTAAATATTGTGGGGGAAAAGGGGGCCAGGCCCAAGTTAATGGGCCGAATGCCCACGAGAGGACTGTTTCACATCCGAAAAGAGGGATGCGGAAAAGACAAGGCCTAGATAGGAGTGGAATCCTCTTGATGAAGGATCATCGCTGTCCGAGGAGGATATCTCCAGTCCGAGGAGGACATCTCCTGTCCGAGGAAGACGTTTTGCTCTGATATGATATCGGAGACTCATTGAGTAGGGGAAAAGCCCGAATGACTGTCCGAGGACTCCACCTGATCAAGATAAGCTCAAAGCATATTCAGGAACGATAAGGATGGGGAAATATCTGAGGGAAAGGCTGCTGCCACCGTATTCAATGCATTGTAACAGCTTTTCTGGCCGCATTTATGTGGAGAAAACCTCTGAACAGTGCATCCTAACCTACCGCCACTCACACAGAGATGAAAAGAAGCTGCCTGACGTGACAGGTACTTGAGCAAGTTCATGGATGGGGAGCACGTGGACGATGGAGATGAGGGTCGGAGTGACTATATAATAGAGGGGAGCACCTGTCAATTAGACCCGGGAGTGGAAGGGGAGAAAAGAGAGAGAAGAAAAACAAGAGAGTGTTTCAAACTATCAATGTATACAAACTGATCAATGCACTGTTGAAATGGTTATGATCCATTGTTATTAATTCCTTACTAATTCTAGTTCTTTAACCCATACTCTACAAATTAATTGTCTTTGGGTTTACGTAAAGAATTTGAACCCTACAAATATATATTCTTATTTATTTTTTATAATTTTTTTTAAATTAAAAAAATATTGATAAAAAATGATGTTCTTTCTATATTTTTAATTTATAATAAATTTGACATAAAAAAAAGATACCTAAAGAAAAGAAGAAATAAAAGTGGGATTTTTGGTGTAACGAAGGATGCAGTTGTTCCCCTAGCTTTGTCCTTGCATGGCATAATCGTGAAATCTTAAGCATGCAAGCAAGTGGGTAACATATATATATTTTAACAATTTTTTTCAATTTTACATAAAAATAGTATAAAAACTTTTCTAAAATAATTTATTAACCATTGGCATTTAATGACAATGCTTGAGAACAATTGACCTAAAATCTTGAGCTAAGATGACCTTTTTATAACACAATTTGCTAATATATTCTCTTGGAAATGTGTGTAGCCATCTCCATTGGCCTATTGATGTACCCCATATGTGGGCATCTTTATTCACACCCACATACCTAGCTAATGGATAATGTGTGCATGGCAACAACACACCCACGTGTAAATGGGTGGTGGGTGCATGGTAATACACTTGCTGCACTGCATGCTTTCTCTTGTTTGCACCTTATGCAATTCTTATAAATGGTTAAAATTGCTAGTTACAAAAAATAACTTTCAATTTCAACCATTAATTAAAAAAATTAAAAGAAGTAAGAAATAAAAGTTAAACAAATGAAAAGTGAAAAATATAAAGATATGGATGAATTGCACCGGATTCTAATCGTCACATAAACTACCTTTCCTTCACATGCATGGACCTTTGAAAGCTTTTAGTACATGCAACACGGTTTCCTATGCTTTAGGATTGGGAATTTTCTATTTTAAGGTGGGAAAAGTTTGACAATGACCTTTCCATTTTGGGGTGAGAATCTCTTCATTCTATTAGGATTGAATTGGTTTCGGGAACCAACTTGAATCTCAAGAATCTTAACCATGCGCCGAGCCATAAGTGGATGATTGGGTGTGGCCTTGAGAGTTGAGACCAACTTAGCTCGATGTTGAAGTCAGCTCAATGCTGGTCTCCGTGTCCTTTTACCGAAAGCAACCATTTTTTATTTATTTAATTGAGATTGTTTTGAGGACAAATTATAATTTGTCAACATCATTTTTAAATGATCATTATTAAGCATTATTTTTAGGGTATGACTTCTGTCCAGTGTCCTGTAATACTGAACCCGTTGCAATCATAATACGTGTCTATTTTCGAACATGTGTCATGATTGCAGCAGGTCCAGTGCACTGGAGGCAGTGAATAGAAGTCACGCCCTTATTTTTATTATGCACTATTCACATTCTATTTACTGCCACAACCATAAGAGTTCATTCATATCAAGAATTGCAACCATTAAGATAATAAATTATAAGTGGTGCAACATTATTTTCACATGAAATTATGATTAATGTTACTTCTAGTAGTGTGCACCACCATTCACATACTCAGCATCCATCACCCTTCTTTACAAGCTCCAAGTATCCATCATCCTCTTGTAATTTCTTCCCATACTCAGCATTGATTTCCATGATTCCATTCCTAATCTCACTCACAAGAAAACCATAATCTTTCTCAATCTCAACTGGTGATGTTGCAGTTGCCTTACTATAAAAATTTCCAAATGAGTGTGCTGGAAGTTGTGTAACCATTCTCTCACGCTGATTCACTGCATGAAATGCTACAAATAGTTTTGGTTTTTTACCTTGTTTTGACTGAGCCATTGCAATAAAACAACTCTATTTGAATGCTGAAACAACCACGACGTGTGTAGGGTTGGCCCAAGCATTTTAGAGGCTTAAGGTGAAATTTTCAAATAGGGCCTTTATGTTATCACTTAAATAATATTTAACTAGCATTTTATATAATAATTTTTTTAAAATCCATTCTTTTTATTTTTTAATATGATTTTTTTTTTTGAAAAAATGCTAAAGTTATAACAAATTTTACTACAAATTGGTGTTGTAATGAATGTGATCAATGACATAAGACTTACAAAAATACAAGAAATATTATAAAATTTACAACATGAGAATTACAAAGATATATCACCAATCACAAATATTCATTCAAAAATGTATTCAATAGTTTGTTGAAATCCATCTATAATATTCATTGTTATATTAAATTATAAAAGTTATGGAGACTACCATGCACTCTTGGTGCAGTGATCACTCCACAAGTATAAGTTTTTGTAGGTATGGGGGACAATGGCCGAGATTTAAGTCTTTAGAAGAGAATTTTGCATACATATACACTTAGATTAGGCTAAAGTAGAATTTTTATTTTGTATAAAAATAATTAAATAAATAAAAGTTATGTAGTAAAATTTATAGTATTTTTAACATTTTCCTATTTGAATTACTTGTAATTAGTAATACATCTATTTGTAAGACCTATTTATTTAAATTTGTCTTATCTCTATCTCTAACATTACTTAATTCTTTGAGCTTTCTTAATAGTTAAAAAAAAATGTAAACTAAAATGTTTTAATATCTCCCAACAATATATATATATATATATATATGTAAAATAAAAAAATAAAAAATTTGCCCCACATTTGGGGCCTTCTCTAGTAAGGGGGCCCTAGGCAATGACCTAATTGGCCTAAGCCTAGGGCCAGCCCTGGACGCGTGATGTACACCTGTCTTTTGGACCAAAGGCATTAGAGGCTTCTTTTCTTAAGCATCTATGCTTGATTTTTGTTGAACACAAATCTTTTGGTCATGATGTTATCTTTCAAAATTGCCCTTAGCCTGTAACCAGTTGTATTTCTTTGAGGAAAATGGATTGCTGCATCAAAACTTGGACTTATACCTTCACTATCTCCTCTAGACATACCAGCCCATGCAATTGCTACTCTACCACACTCAAATATGTTATATTAATTAGATAGCAAGAAGAAATTCCTTTCCAAACTCAATGCAACTAAGATTTGGCTTAAATGGTAGCAATTAGATCCTATTCCCGTTTGGATTGTCTACCACTTGTGATAGCTTGCAAGCTTTAACATAATAAATAAATATTTGAATTATTTTTATTTTTTATTTTTGTGATTGATGATATGTTAGTTTGTAAAGTTTAGGTAGTAAAATTTGTAGTGTATGCATCACTCATAAATGAATGTCTAAATAATTTTTTCTTCATTGATGTTACATTAGTCTGTAGTGTTTATGTAATTAAAATTTATATTAGTTTGTAGAGTTTATGTAATTAAAATTTATATAGTATCCTAATTATATCATTATCTATCAAGAATCCTAATCAATTTCCCTAACATATGTCTAACAATACAACACAGAATAATAAAAAAGAGAAACTATTAAATTAATTTCGATATAAAATTCAAACTCTTACACGACTTCAGTATTAGGTTTGAAATATAATATAAAATTCAAATTAATAATGCATTCGTTTCTATTTCTGTTTTGGATGATATACTATTATTTTGCTGGTGATTTGTGCTTGGAGTAGTCATTGGTCTTGTTAAAGGACAGTGCCAAGTCTTCTTGGAAATATAGTTGGGTGTTTAGAAATTGTTGTGAATGTAGCAATTAAGGCGTTTAAGTATGGCTGCATTAGAAAATCTTTGGATCAATGAGATGGTTGTACATGTTTTTCTAGAATTTAAGTGATGTGCTTTCAAGGCCCTTCAGGTCTTGACATGACTAGTATTTCAACAGAATTCTTTGGACATGTAAAAACTCTCACAAATTCTGTTGTTTTGCATATTGTTTTTGAATCTTTTGAGGGAATACAAGTCGCAAGTTGAATTGCTTTGGGTTGTAATTAAGTAGAGAAAACAATTTGATGTTATCAAAGGTGACATGGATTTAATCTGAACAGAAGTATTGGACTTTCATGCAAACCTAGTAACTACTCTTTTTATTATTATTAATGTTTATGACATTTTTTCCTTCTTTTATGGTGGGTACCACCTTGAAACAGGCAAGTAGATAAAATTATTGAAATTTTGAGGCGTGCAAGGATATGATGTAGACTTTTATTATTTCATTTTTGATGTATTCAGGTTATCATGTTATGATTTTAGAACCACTGTGGACTTTGTAATATTTAGTCTTATGCCGTATGAGTGGTTGTAGTAGACATTGAAAGAGATTTGGATACAGTGATATAATATTGTGTTTTTGGTACAATCTAGATTTTGTAATATGTGGTTCTTTTAAAATATACGTGCATTGTCATTTGTTTTGAATATCACGTACGAAGGCTGTCGAAATTTCATTTTCTGACTGTATGTTTTTTCAAAGGTCATCAAAGATCAAAGGTCTGTCCCTCAAATTCCCAACTGCTGTAACTTTTTCAGCATATGAAGGTGCCAAATTTGTTGATCCTTTACATCCTCTGAAAATGAACCCCAACATTTCTTCCTAAAAATCCCAATAGTCCAAAAATGTTAAGCTACTATGATAAAGGCCTGACAAGTGATAAAAACCTGTCTGTCTTAATAAAAACACGGTTCTACTGAATTTCTTTTACTCCTTTTCCTGTGCCAATTTGATTAATGAACATGTTTGAATTTGAATTTTGTGTTCTACCTCTTTTCGCTCCAAAACTGTTTCAGCAAAAAACACTTCCTTAAAAAACGTTTAAATGTTTTTTTTTTGTTTTGTATTTTTGGTCTTTTATACAATGAGGAAAATGTTTTCTACTGTTAACTAAAACAAGCCCAATTGAACGGAAAACATTTCCCACTTTCGAAAACATTGCACACTCAATAACCCACCTCAAGTAAACTCCACACCACATAAATTCTCTCCCAATAGTAATTTCTCTCTTCAGGCCTTTCTCTCTATCCATAGACCAGCCATAAATCCTAGTTGACCAATCATTCTTCACTAGTGCAAACTAACTATTAACATCCAAATGAAATTTTTGGTCTGAGGCTCCCAATTACAAAAAAAAATTAACGTTGTTTCATGTGAACCAAATAGCAGAAAAAAAAAAATTATCCTTGCTCATTTTCAATGCCACAACCAGACATAAAACTAAATTTTCAAAATAAAAAAACTGTTATATTCAAAATAAGTAATGTTCCAAAAAAATGTCTTCTCATGAAACAAACGAATCAAAATAGATCAAGTGGATATTCCAACTTTAGCGGTGACAAAAATTGATGTCTTACAAAGCTACAATATCTTATGATTTTAAAAATAAATATTTCAAATCTGCTCAAGAGTTATGCAAGGTATACAACAGTTTCTTACAACTTTTGTCATTTATCATGATTTGATGTGATTAAAAAAATATTATTTTTATCTAGGTCCACCACTAATATTATTTTTATTATTTACAAATCTGAACAAGCCATGTCAATAGTAGTAAAATATGTTATTTCCCAAGACTTATTGTTGGCCCAACACAAGCTAGTATTATTTAACCATACACAAAAAAGCTTCGAAGAAAAAGTTGTCAACTTTTATTTATTTATTTTTTATTTTTATTTTATTATTTGCTAGTTGGGGGTGTGGGGGGTTTTAGTGCTAGTTGAGCTGCATAAATGCCAAAATTTGAGAACGTTAGGTTTCAAATTGAATGAAGTGTAAGACATAATTTTTCATAATTATTAACATGATATATTATGATTAGTGCACATAATAAAAATGGTGTTAGTGATAAACATAGTTGGAAGCAATATTATTCCAATCATAACAGACTATACTATAGCAGTTACAGAAATTGTGATGTGGCTTGTGTCCTTGGCTTTGCTTTTCTGTTTTGCTGAAAAAACTTTATTGCTCAACCTAAAATAGGGGAAAAACAAAAAGATTTGGGCTTAGAATCATCTCGATTTAGAGTTACAATAGAAAGAGGCAGTCAGATTCTAAATCCTTTAGGGGCTCAATAACATTTAAAGCATCACCTTTCAAAGATTATATTTCTGTATCCTTCCCTAGCAGCAAATATATCTTAGCTTTGCTATTGTTGCCAATGTTGAATATTTATTTATTTTTATAGGTAATGTATCTTTGTAAGCCTACTTAGACAAGAGCAATATGAAGTATGTGCCTGTTGCTAATGGGCTAGGGACTTGGTCCTTAGTCCTTGGATAACTATGTTCATGTTCATGAAAATTCAAAATGGAAGTCTTCTCCAGTCTCCTTCTTTTGATGAATTTACCGTTAGAGGTCAAAGTGCATGGTTTGATCTTAAGAGGGCTAGACGACTGTGTAATTTAGCTTTGGCTAGGGCTTGGTCTCTGGCTTTTCAAGTTTCTTGCTGGAGGTCCATATTAGTGGGCTTATATCCCAAACCAAAAAAAAAATGAAGAATCGCATATGGGTAATCATCAAACTAGCTACACGGACATTACTTACGTGACATAGAACATAGGAAAGTATACTCTTTGATGTTTTAACCATTTGGCTATCTCTGATGGTTACTGTTAGGACCAGGCGTTTACTGTTGGGATTTTCATGAAATTGGTTAATTTAGCATCCCACTGGGAAAAATAAATCCAATCCTTATAATTCCCTCGGCCTTGCAATCAAAAATGTAATTTTGAGGTTTTTTGGGCTCAATTTGTCTCTCTCTCTCTCTCTCTCTCTCTCTCTCTCTCTCTCTCTCTCTCTCTCTCTCTCTCTCTCTCTCTCTCTCTCAGCCTTTGAATCCATGAAATAGAACCATTTTTAACTTTGACATACTCACACTTACACTACTTTATGGCAGTTCCTAACACACAAACAGAACAACCCTCTTCAGCTCAAACCCCACTTATTATATTAGACTCGAACCCAGGGCCGGCTGAACCATATAAGCAATTGATGCAATTGCTTAAGGCCCCCAAATAAAAAAAGGCCCCACTTGTAAAAAAAAAAATTTATATATATAATATATTTATCTATATATTTTAATTACAAAAAAAAATATTTTAGGTATTTTTATTGGTCAATAAAATGCATTAAAAAAACCACATTGTATCTTAAAATCTAGTATACTGCACAACAACAGTGCACATAACTTGATAGGATAAGACTGTACAATGCACATAGCACTGTGCAGTCTTGTCCACGAGCCCCAACACATCATAAGGCCTAAACTAAGTTGGCCCCCACATGACCCCATACTAATTAATAAGTTATCACATTTTTTTAATGCAGACTCTTACTTTATCAATTATTATAAATTATCACATCAATTAATTATTTGATGTATATTATATCAACTTATTTGTATTATAGTAATACTAATTTATTGAACCAAATAATAAATTAATTTTTATTTGTACAAATTTAGACTTTAAAGTTAAAAAAAAGAATTCACTTAAAATTTTCGCCTAAGGCCTCCAAAATTGTTGAGCCGGCCCTGCTCGAACCAACAAGAAGAACTAAATGACACTCAACTAAATCACTCCCTCCATCGCTTAGAAACATTTATCAGAATCTTTGGCTTCTACCAATACTCTGCTTTAAGCATCACTCTGTCATGGCTCGTATTTCTTCTTCTAGGTGCTGCACTTCCACTTTCTATAATCGAGCTCTCTTATTGTTCCGACTGCGAGAAGTATCAGATCAAAAACTTTGAGCTTGATGTTCTGATTTCTGAGTCCCTTGTGGCAGCCATTTCTCTGCTGTTCATTTCATACAATCTTCGCAAGTATGGTCAATGGTGTAAGGAAGTTTGTGTTTGTGGATCGGTATCATGGTCATATGACACAGTTTCGTGAAGAGTACATACAAAAGATCAACGTGAGAAATACCCAACTTTCTTCTTCTTGCTTGCAATTTAGAGCCTTTCAAAACACACATCTACTAGTGTTTAGTATTCCGTATTTGGAGTTTTTATTATATAATTGGAACTATCATGTTCATTTTTTTATTATTAGGTTGAGGTTTCAAGATCTTTGATCACAAGTATAGATACACACTCTAAGATTATGTATATTCTGAATTCACATAATCACATAATGGAGGCTACAATATTCTTTCTAAGTCGTACTAAGCTTGAAACATGAAGTCCTTATGTATGGTTAAAAAATTAATACACTGACTTCAATTAAAATAGGTAAGTAAAACTACTGAGTTTGGAACTACCAATCAATCAAAGTATCGATCTAAGAATTGTTGAAACCTTTCTTTCAATCCATCAAACATCTGTCAAAACTTGAAACTCAATTGAAAACAACAACATTTCTTCTCTCTGTTTTTTATTTAATTTTTTTTTTTTTTTGGTAGTCCAATAGTCCGAAAATGTTGAGCCACGCACTGTGGTGATGGCATGACAAGTGAACCCAACGGTCCTAATAGAACATACTACTATTGCATTTCTTCAACTCCCCTTGTGCCATTTGGATATGAATATGAACATATTTGAATTTGGAAAACTTATTTTCAATTATTGGTACGATTGGAAAATGTTTCTATAATAAAGTAAAAACAAGTCGAATCCAACGGCAAATGTTTCCCATTTATGAAGCTCTGAAAAAACCCCTAAACATTACATACTCAACAAGACTAGAAATATATTAAAAAGATTAAAATTTATTAGTTTTAAGAAAATAAGGTGAACAAAACTAGAATTCTTTTTTTCTTTAAAAGTTTTTTTAAGAAGTTGTCATAACTTCCACACACACATATATATATAACTTGAAATAATGTAAACAAAACTAGAATTATATTAAAAAGACTAGAAAGTGTTTTTATGAAAATTTTCAATGTGGCAACCAAACACGCACCAAAAAAAGTTTTATAGAAAATGAGTTTATATGAAACAAAGGGAGAAGGCTAAATCCTGTAGAGATTCAGATTTAATTTCCATGTTGACAAAAATAATTTCCTTTTCATCCAAGTGAACGAAGTTGATGTCCAAGTCCCTAGCTTATAAGCAACAAGTGTTTTTTTTTTTTTAATAACATCAGCACCATGCAAGTTTCAGTTGCTCATGCATGTCCAAGCAGGCCTACAAACCTCCAATATTGCCGTTTGATTATAAAACTAAATATTTCAACTTTGGACCAACACAATCTGGAAACCAAAAAGGGAAAAAAGCAGCTCAAACTTAAAGAAAAGCCAAAACTAAGACCGTTAGGTTCGGAATTGTTTGTTGCTTCCATAGACCCATTTCGTTGAATTCTTTTTCCCACAAGCCAATGGAAATCTGAAATCCACCGACCAGCGCATTCATAATTAGTCCTTTTCCGTGTCCTAGTGTTATCCGACAGTGGACAACTGACAATGTCTTTGTAACTTACCTAATGTAAATTCTTACAAGGAATTCTATCCAAAATATTCTTTTGATAATGAAGATAGTACATGTACATATATGTGAAACAGTTCATGAGTATAGCTGTATAGGTCTTGCATATAAAGATATATGATGTATAGTAATTTTTTATAAGAACAGGTAATTAAGTGTGATAGGCAATGACGGTTGATTTTTGTATCTATAGGTTTTCCATTAAAAAAAAAAATCTCCGTGATTAATTAGTAATTTTATATCTAAAAAAAATAAAAATAAAGTTTAAGTAATATTAAAAAAAAATTAGGTCATTTAAATATATAAAAAGTCCGAATTCAATTTTTGCTTAAACCCCAAATGCATGAGTAATTATTGAGTACTTTCAGAGTATTATAAATACGTATTCCTCCAGTTCACCTAACTATAAGCCTCACTAATTAAATTTATGATGAGACTTACCATTCATGTAAAAAAAAAAATATATATATATATATATATACAATTATTATACTCTCAAAATATTTAATAATTTTTCCAAATATGCATACATCAGTACTTGACGAATTGTCGTGAAATTAATTTAACTATAGTCAAAAAAGTTGAAACACGGTTCACGATAATCCTCTCTTTAATACTTTTTCAATTGCCTTTTCAGAGTTTTAAAGATAGGTAGAAAAATACAAAAAATGAGTTAAAGTGTGCCTTTCTTTCTACTGCCTATCATCTTCAATACCTACCAAACTCTCTCTCTCTCTCTCTCTCTCTCTTTTATTTGATTCATGCATCATACCCTTCAGTTAAACTCAACTCAGCCTTTGAATCCATGAAATAGAACCATTTTTTAACGTTGACATACTCACTTTCACTACTTTATGGCAGTTCCTAACACACAAACAGAACCACCCGCTTCAGCTCAAACCCCACTTATTATATTAGACTCGAACCAACAAGAACTAAATGACACTCAACTAAATCACTCCCTCCATCGCTTAGAAACATTTATCAGAATCTTTGGCTTCTGCCAATACTCTGCTTTAAGCGCCACTCTGTCATGGCTCGTATTTCTTCTTCTAGGTGTTGCACTTCCACTTTCTATAATCGAGCTCTCTTATTGTTCCGACTGCGAGAAGTATCAGATCAAAAACTTTGAGCTTGAGATTCTGATTTCTGAGTCCCTTGTGGCAGCCATTTCTCTGCTGTTCATTTCACACAATCTTCGCAAGTATGGTGTAAGGAAGTTTCTGTTTGTGGATCGGCATCATGGTCATATGACACAGTTTCGTGAAGAATACATACAAAAGATCAACGTGAGAAATACCCAACTTTCTTCTTTCTTGCTTGCAATTTAGAGCCTTTCAAAACACGCATCTACTAGTGTTTAGTATTCCGTATTTGGAGTTTTTACCATATAATTGGAACTATCATGTTTAGTTAATGAATTAGTTTATTGAACAATTTGAACCCGGGGTGAAGTTTGTACTAACACAGCTAGAGAATCCCATAGATATTATAGAATTCATTTCTCTGTGTGCTATATATGACTGTGTGTCCGATTGGAATTGTTATAGGAAGTAGAGCTTTTATCTATAGAACTTTAGTTGCAGAGCTTTTTGTGATGAAGTGCTTTCAGTGAAAAAAACTTCAATATTTTGAACTTTAGGCAAATTATAGTGAATAGTTCTTTAAGGGTCTATATGGCTCATGAGTTCATCTGCTGTTGTAGCTGTTTTGCACTATCTGGGCAGGACTCCTTTTCTTATGTACTCAACTTATACGACAGCAGTAAATTATTGAATACACAAGCATTTTGAGCGTTTGGTAAATCAAAGTGAATAATACTTTATTGGTCTATCTGGTCCATCAGCATATCTACAATTATAGTTTTTTTGCACTGATATCTGTTGCGGACAGCACACCTTATTAGATTGGATTTCTTATGTAGTTGGATTAGTTTAGGATTTCATTTTATTTTGAGTTCAAATAAGGATTAGATTGGATAGGGATTTCAGGTGGTTTATTTTATGTTAGACAACTGATTAATTAAATTTCAAATTGGAGATTTTTCAAATTAGGTGTTAATGCCTAAATTTCCTTGCTCGATGCTGATTCCAGGCAACCCCTAAGTGCTGATTCTTAGGCTTATCTTTTTCTTGTTATATTATTTTCCTCTTGATTGTCCAGCATCAATATCTGGGAAGATATCATTTTCTTATGTATTCATCTTATACCACAGCAGTAAATTATAAAATAGACAATTCTCTTTCTTCAGGGTTTCTTCCGCTTGTTGGCAGTGTGGCTATTACCATGCTTCCTTTTAAAGACTGTTCGCGATGTCATTCGTATGGTATATGCGCACAATGATTCATGGTGGCAATCTGTTGCTACATTATTTGCCTCGCTGGTTTCATGGACTTATTCAACCACAATCTTTCTGTCAGGCAGTGCTCTTTTCAATTTGGTGTGCAACTTGCAAATAATACACTTTGAAAACTATGGGAAGCTTTTGGAAAGGGATCTAGATGTTTCGGTGTACATAGAGGAGCACATTCGTCTAAAGCATAACCTATCCAAAATTAGCCACAGGTTCAGAATATATCTTGTTCTGGAGTTGTTAGTTGTGACAGCTAGTCAATTTGTGGCTCTGCTAGAGACCACGGGAAACCCTGATATTATTAACTTCATCAATGGTGGTGATTTTGCAGTAAGTGCAGAAAGTGTGTTCCTTCATCGGTAGAGAAATCATAGATGATATAATATTGAATCTTAAAAAGTTGATATTAATATTTCAAGCATAATTTTAAGAAATCTGATAAAAAATTTCTTCTATTTTGGACATTAATCCTTTTCATCTTCCTTTTTCAAGAAAAAAATATTTACATAGATATTATATGTGCATAGAGCTTCATAGCATTCCACACAACTAAATGAAATTTGCATTATTTCGCATAATAATTCAAGAACTTGCATAATTTTCATTCTTATGGTGCTTAATTGGGGCTGTGGCAGGTATCCTCTATCGTTGAGCTTGTTGGGCTCATAATTTGCCTTCATTCAGCTGCAAAGATTTCATATAGGTCTCTAAGTCTTGCAGCAATTTCAAGCAGATGGCATGCTTTAGTTACGTGCAACCCCAATGATGTTTCTCAAAGGGGAATTTCAAGTAATGGTGGGAACTTGGAGGCTGCTATTCCAGCAGGTTCATTGCCCATCAACTACTCAGAAAGTGATCTGGAGTCAATCGATTATTCCCCAGTACCTACAAATACTCAAATGGCCTCTTACATATCCATGTATCATAAGCGACAAGCTTTTGGTACATCTACAAGCACTTTCTGTACCATTGTCTTAAAAAAAATGCAGCTGAAGATAGCCATTGACTAGAACAACTTGACTAATGGATTTACATTCCATATAGTAGTCGTTTTGAGATGCATCAGTTTTGTTTTCTCCCTGATAGTTAGGACATGTTGATTAAATTAGTGTTAGCAAGCTAACACTCAATTGAGTGAGAGCTTTATTGCATCAGAAATGCAATGGCTCTCTTGTTGCAAGTCTTTCAAGAGACTTAGGATTACTCTCTCTTCCTCACAAATAGACACAGATTAGAAATGTTTGTTACACCTCAACCTGATAACTAATTAATTTCAGCTGCAGATTTCCCTTTTTATCATTCTACTATATTTAAGGTCAATAAGTCTTCACCTTCAATTTTGTCCAAGTCATGCCCTAGCAACATACTGCTTTACACTAAATTGATCATATCACACAAATCATCTCTATTATTCACAAACAATGGATACACTTATTGCTCTGAATTTTTGTACATGCTCATGAAGTTTTAATCAACTTCACTTGGTTTTGCAGTAATGTACATGCAGTCCAACCTTGGCGGAGCAACCATATACGGATGGACAATTGATAGGCCACTTATTAATACAGTTTTCTTTCTCGAGTTCTCCCTAGTTCTTTTTGTACTTGGGAAGACCATAACTTTCACTACGAAGTGACGGTGTTAAGAACCCACTTTGACAACAGTGGCAAGGCAATCTTTTGTCTGACCTTTTTTTTTTAAGGCAGCAGACTGGTTACACTGGCAAGACTGCTTGTGCCTTGCAGTTCATTAGCTTCTAATCGAGAATTAAAACTTTATTTATGCCTGACATAATATTGTTGCCAGGTATAACTGACAGATACTATTGGACTCTTTTTTTTTTTGTTAAGACTATATATTATAATATGAAGTAGTTTCACACAGCTCATTCTATTTGCCAGTGCCGTGAGATAACACTATCAATCACTAGTCTAAAGGTCCCTCCAACAAGAAATTTTAAGTTATGGCTGAAAAGCATACATCTCTCCAGCAAAATGTTGGGTAATCTTGTTTCCCATACTCGGTGTGTAAGTGTTCCTCATGCTCATCAAAAATTTACGTTACCAGCATTGTTGTTAGTATCAATTAATATGGCTTACTGTCATGGTGTCTTCTCAACAGGATCAATTAATATGGCCTACTATTGTGGGTAATTGTACTATTAAAGAAGCAACTAGATATCTATATGAAATCAAGGATACAACAGCTGGCCCTAGTGAATGGAATTGGATATGGAAAATTCCATGTGTATACGAAATTCAAATTTTCATATGGAAATGTTGCCATAATCGACTCCCTACCAGATACTTTTTATAGCATATATCCATCATGATATTGATCCTACTTGACATCGATGTAGTCATGTTGAAACAACCTCACATGTTATTAGAAATTGTCCTCGGGATAAAGAATTCTGGATAAATTTACCAGGACAAAGAGAATTTTTTTTTTCACTCTCCTACGGTTAATTGGTTAAAAGCAAATCTCACCAATATAAACCTTGTAGGGTCTTCTTTTACACCCTGAAGCATTATATTTGCTTTTGGTCTTTGGCACCTCAGGCTTGCTCGTAATGATAGGATTTTTCGTCCTCCTTCAGCTTCCCTCCATCAATGCATTTACAAGACACAACAACTAGCCTCAGAATTTTTCTATTTAGCACACTTCTCTGTTTTTACAAAAACTAAAATCACCACACATATTTCATGGCACCCCCCCCCCCCCCAAAAAAAAAAAAATCCTTTTATAGCTTTGAATACTAATGGTAGTGTGCATATTGATTTTGACACAAATAATGCTGCAAAATTATGAGCTGTTAGACAAGGTTTATTAATTGCCAGGGAATTTGATTACAAATTTATAACATGCAAATTAATTTCAATATTGTGATTTTTTTTTTAGAAACAAACACAACATAAAGGGAGAGGGAAAGGGGTTCTAATACAAAAGACACCACAAATCCACTCAAAAGTATGTAATATTGTGATATGTTGGTTAACATCAAATGAGACTACACTCTGGCTATGGCTCCATTTATTTGAGATTGCAGGGCCCTACTAAGTAGAGCATGGACCGTCCTACCAGTCACATTTTCATGAAACTAATAACATTGCAGATGATCTAGCCAAGAGAGAGTAATGCAAAGAAGCAACCTCGTAAAATATGCATGATGTCCTACTTTTGTATTAATCTCCTATATATGGGATCTTTTGGAAAAAAAAAAAAAAAAAAAAAAAAAAAAAACTTCCAGAGTGTCCCTTAACATCCTTGAATACTAGACTCCGTCCAAGGATAACTAATGGACCGACTTTTGTAACTACTACTTAAGCAAATAAAACATCCCCTCTTTCTACCAAAAAATAACAAATATATTTGTTAGTACCGCATAGTTTTTAGTATCATATGTATTGTGTTTTGTAGCATAGTTGTCAGTATCGCATGGTTGTATCATACATATAGTGTTATGTATCGATTGAAGGTAAAAAGTAGCTTACCATAGATATGTAATGATCATGCTCGTAAATCATATGACACATAAATCTGCATCGTATAAATTAGATGAATCAAATGATACATAGAAATATGATAGATTAGATTTATTATTTTTTTGGTTAAAATTTGTGCTTTGATCGAATTGTTAAACTTGTTTTTAACACAAAACACAAAAAAATTAGGCTACTTGATAGAGCCCACTAATTTAATTCTAGGACCAGAGCACAAGCGTAAGTCGATAAAAGCTTATACTTGAGGAAAATGGTGAATGCAATGGAATAATTATATAATACGAAGGCCTTTAGCTGTTTATATGTTTGTCCGCTTTCTAAGAAAAATTACAACATCAGTAATTAACAACTAACAAAATGCACTTGTAAAGATACCAGGTAATGAATAACAATTAGTTTATTTTATTGCAGAAAAATGAGAGGAAGTGCAGATTCATATTTTTATGGATCAAATAATTGAATAAACACAAATTAAAATTTACATAACTTGCATAAACCGTGCATCTTATTCATACGGCCAACGGTACAACAACAACATTTCAACACCATCTTTGAGTAAATCATTTTCCTCACCCAATAACATCGTTGTTCATCAATGCCACTATCATGGAAACCTTGGACCTCATCATCCACCATCTTTACTGCTTTGATAGAAAAACTAGATTGAAAAACTAAATACATTCCATGAGTAAAAATATAAAATATGTAAATAGAAACTGTGATCATGCAATTGTATGTAATAGTGAGTGTTTGCAAGGAAAGTGTCAGCTATTTCAATTTGAATAGCTAAAAATATCAAGAACCTTCGGTAACTCATTTAGTATCCAATATGCGATAAAATTGAAATGATCTAACAAATAATATCTCACTTCAAAAGAAAGTAGAACAGAATTTTCAAGGTGATTAATAGCAGCTCAGTGTCATTTTATCATAATGAAATTACTTTTTTGCCCACCCATAATAACTAATAATAACCTACCACGTAGTAGAAACAGAAGGTATCTCATCGGCACTCCTACAAGAGCAAGTTTGGAACATACCAGCCAATTGCTTACCAATGTACAACTGAAGGGCAAAGTAACTTTGTTAACACAGCAAGTGATAATTCCTAACTCATAAATTTACACAGGCAGAAACAAGTCATAAATGAAGAAAACATAAATAATGATAAAGAATTAATGAAGTAAGTGGAAAAAAGAGAGGAAAAAAGATGGAAATAACAAAGAGAACATGTAAAGGAAGCAATCTATAAACTTTTTTTTTTTTTTTTTTAAAGTAGTTTAGCAACATATAATGAACAAAATCAATACTTTGCCAAAGACAAAGGTAGAATTTACAAGACATTCCTCCTTATCAACACACCATATGTGAATTGTGTGAGGGTTATAAATTGCAATGGAAGGGAAGAAAATCTCAAACAGAAGCCAGTTGAGCTGTGCACTGACTAGATTTCAAGACTTCAAGATCTGAGGTCACAACTTATGAAGCCACCCTGATACCTTTACAGACCACATAAAAATATTTGTATCAATCATAGTCTACAAATAATCTTGAAAATTGATTTTCTAGTTACTTAAGTTTTTTGTTTATTTTGGAAGGGATGAGGGCACAAGGATTATTATCAAGTATATTATATAATATTCTTACCAAAGAAAGTTGATCAACACAATCATTAACAAAACATAGATAACAGCCTCATGGTCCCACACGCCAAAAAAGCACCCTCTCGTACACCCATAAACTCTAGCAAACAAAGTGATACAGCATAAATAAAGGGAAGAAGTAGTAGGAATAAAATTGACATTGTTTCAATATTAGTTACAGCCCTCTGCATCATTTACAAAGATATATTCCTGAAATATTTAGACAAGTTTCAACTGAAATATGTCTTCAAAGAAAGATGTACATTGCAAAAAATAAAATGTCAGTTGTTAGTCTACACCTGCCAAAATCCAATATGCATCAATCCACCATTCTTGAACAGGTGAAGCATCTAATTCTCGTCACAACTCCTTTCTCACTCCTCTTCTAAAGGATCCTGGCTTTTTCTTTTTCTTTTTCTTTTTTTCTTTTTTTCCTTTTTTTTTTGCAGATGCTTAACAATTAGGTAGATAAGAAAGTTTGATAAAGAAGATAAGGCACAAAGCTAAAAAAATTGATTTGTAGTACTATCAGGCTGCCTTGCATTCTCAATCAAGTGAATCAGCTAACTCTCATCATAAATCCTTTCTCACTCCTCTTCTAATGGATTCTGACTCTGTTACTTTTGAAGAAGCTTACCAAATAGGTGGATATGAAGTTTGCTGAAGAAGCTATGGCACAAAGCTCTGCTCTAAAGCCTTATCAGGCTGCCAGATTGCTAAACCAGTCATGCTTAAGAGCGGCCTCTGCAGTTATCCGCTGCAAAGACAAAAGGAAGCACTCATAAATTTCATGACAATAAAATTCCTAACTTATCAACAACATAAAAAAGACCATAAAATTTCCAGAATGTGGAATCAAATTCTAATTTATTAATTTGCGCATAGATATACCTTCTCTGGGTCGTAAGTTAAAAGTTTGTTCAATAAGTCAAATCCCGAATCACAAAGAACAGGAGATCCTATGAAGGATCTGGCAGGAAACTTTTTCTGCAACAGATTATACCTGAAACAAATTCAGCAATTACGTAACTAAAAGAGAGAAAATATACTGAAAAACTAAATTTCATATACAAGATCCACACATCGTGAGCAGGTCCACCCAAGGCAATAAGGTTGGAGAAACACTGCCACTTGGAGGATTATAAATAGAGAGGAAAGCCACAACTTAATTAAAGATTAAGATGCATAGAGAGAAATACTTACGGTTGCTTTATATTTGGTCTAACTCCCCACAATTTTGTTAATCCAGGCCAAATCTTATCATTTGGTGTGCCAAGAATTTGAAAAATCTGCAAACATTTTAACCAATTGCATCACTGAAATGAACCCAAAAAGCAATGTAAAACATGTAACAGGGAAAAAGGAAAAAAGAAAAAGAAAGTAGGAATACCTTGCCAAGCTGATCAATTTCATGTTTCCCTCTGAAAAGTGCTTCCTGCGCTACCAATTCAGCCATTATACATCCCACTGACCACATATCAATTGCTGTTGAGTACATCTTTGTGCCTAGCAGAAGTTCAGGTGCTCTGCAAAGTGAAAACAATACATAAATTATTTGATGTTGAGAAAACTAATGTGTACCTTTGTCAGAATACGAAGACTTAAGAGTAAAACTTGGGGGGGGGGGGGGGGGGGGTGGGGGGGGGTGGTGTGGGGAGAAGACAGAAATTGAAACCCAAAGGCTTAGAATGCAACAATCATGAAAAGGATATAAACAATTTTGTATGTTGACAATGCAAGTTCCTGACATGCACACAACACAATTAAACTATAGAAAACATCATGACTGCTGGCCAGTGGCCACAAATAAAAACTAAATAGCTGCAGCTCACCTGTACCAGAGGGTTATAGGGCTTTAGTGGGCTTCCCATATTGGCGAGACAGCCCTAAGTCACATATTTTCAACTCACCCTCATTGCTCAATAGAAGGTTTGATGTCTTCAAATCTCTATGAATCACCCAATTGTCATGAAGATACTTGACACCCTCCAACAGCTGCCGCATCAAGCATTTAACTTCACTCATACAATAAAGCTGTTTCTTGACTTTCATCGCCTCCAATACACCCTTGACGTCAGATTCCATGTACTCCATAACCATGAAGACACTATCAAAGTCATCCTCATCCATAACAACTTCTTTAACACCAACAATAGAAGGGTGATTGAAAGACATGAGAATGTTTATTTCCCTCAATAATGACAAAGGGAAACCATCCCCCTTTTCTACACCCGTCTTCACCTTCTTCAAGGCCACAATTTCCCATCTTCTTATCCTTGGCTTTATACACAACCCCATAAGTGCCTTCATTTATCTTTTTAAGGTATTCAAACTCGTACACACTTCTACAACCCTGAAGCATGTTTGTGCTTCTTTGGGAAGGGAATTTAGTCTCTTCAAAATGATGGTTATCACCATCATCCTCTGAGTCTGCATCTGACCCAGAAACACTAGCATTCTCATCTTGTTTGTCGTCAGTACCCATCGAATCAGCATCTAACAACTCACCCTCACAATATGTATTTCCACTGACAGGTCCCACAGAACAACCGTCTCCATCAAAGCTAGATGACCTAGCTCTACCCTCTCCTGAGAGTTCTGTACGAATCTCCTCACTATCAGGACTCGACCTCCTAGAGTCATCCAAAGCTTCATCATCAGAAGCCCACCTTGACATTGAGGTATTCCGTGCACCAACAAACTCTTCTTCCTCCACATGTTCTTGTCTACAGTCATCCCCAGATTGCACTGAAGGCAATGAAGAGGACAAATCAGTTTGAGAATTCAATTCACCCACCAACCCATCTTCGACACCAGCCTTATCTGCCAAATTATAAATCCCTGAATCTCAACTCCTGAAACAGCACACTTCAAAACATCCACATCCAAAACACTTCGAAATTTCATATACAAGATCCACACCTGATGTCTCATTGAAAGTGCAGTGCATAAATATGGTAAACACCTAGAGTCTTCAAACTAATTACTTAGCCATGAACCTAGTTGTTTGGAATAAAACTACTAAGCTCTGAACATTTACAAATAAATATATATTTTACTCATCCATATGCATTATACATAAAAATTATTCAATGGCAAAGTTGAACATTTCAAGATTTTAGTAAACGTTGACTTTTATGATCATTGAGAATATAATGAAACCACCAGGACCAAAACTGTGGCATTAAAATAATACAGCATGAACATATTTTTTTAATAAGTAATACAGCACTAAAATATAAATAGAGACATAGATATAGATGATATCACTTTTTTTTTCTTTTTCTGTATTCTCCATCAGATTGAAGTGGTGCAGTTGAGTATAATAGAGGCATAGATATAGATGACATCATTTTTGTTTTCTATATTCAACATCTGGTTGAAGTGGTGCAGCAGCACTCTCAAGTCTCAACTCACCAGGTTGATATATGAAGCAAGAATGATGCCGGAACAATACTTATGACAGTGGTGCAATAACAATACTTGTGACAGAAAAGCAAAAAAATTTAATATGAAGCATGAATGATGCCTCGACTACATGGAAAAAAAGGCATGGTCAGTATATAATGCAGAAAGACCTAAGATAAAGATTCACCTCCAGATGAATTGGCCACTTGATTTGTTCAGCACCTCATCCCATCAATCCTACTCCATCTTTTATTTGCTTTCCTATTGCCTCTGTATCCTATTGCAATAGTTATAGCCAGAATGAGCCAAAGCAAATGAAGGAAAGGAAACGGTTCAAATTTGGAAACTAGAGAAGAAAGTAAATGTACCTTGAGTGTTTTCATTGTAATCAATTCAGAAGAATCTATCTTCCCAGCATTTATAAGTTTGGCAATTTTTCCCAAGCCTACTGGCTGCCAGAAAAGATGGCCAAGTAGATCAATCTATCCTAAATACTGAGAGAGAGAGAGTGAAAGTTCGTAATAGGAGCTCCTGCCATACCCATTAATTCTGTAACGAAAGATCTAGATCCAGACAAAGAAAATAAACTAAATTTTTTTATTTGGATGCAAATCAGTGATAAAAATTATATAAACAATAAGTTCTTTTGGTCAAAGCATCTAAATGAAAAAAGTAATGTTTAAACCAAAAATAAATAAAAAATAAAACATAGCAAAGGTGCTTAACATATGAGTTTTTGTGGTAAAAAGCAAGAGTTACCAAACTAACTATTAGCTGTGAACTTCTACAAATAAATGTATGTTCTTCTCATCCCTATACATCATACATATAAATTATTCAATAACATAATTGAACATTTTAAACTGTTGATGAATGTTAACTTTTACAACCCATTGAGAATGTAATGAAACCACCTGAACCTACACTGTGGATTATAATATAACTATATAAGTAGAGGCACATATATAGATGACATCAAAATTTTTTTTTTTGGGGTAAATTTCACTAAGACCTTGTAAACTTTTATATTGTTGAAATAAGACCTTGTCAACCTATTTTTTCCCCACCAATTTGGTATTATACCAATAGACCCTTCTATCCGTGTTCCATCTAATTGCTAATGGAGAGATCACATGGCTTACAATAAAAAATGAAAAAAATCGAGCATCTTGCAAGGTAGTCAAAGGCAAAAGACGACCTTAAGGCACCACAGCCTTGCATCACCCAACGTGTGAAGGGACAAAAAGGCGCTAGCCCAAGTAAAGCAAGGCACCAAATTCAAAAAATATTTATTATACATATAGAACTTAAATCATATGTACCTATTGTATTGAAATATAAAAAATGAAATGTTTTTAAATGCGTTGCATGAATAAATTAGGTCTACCAAATGATTTCAAAATATGATTAACTTGGTTTAGGATCTATTAATTATTTTAACAATAGGTTCTATAACATTCTTTTTTAAATTAATAATCTAATAATAGGTTTTACAACAAACTTCTATAAAAATAAAGTAAAAATAAATAAATGCTAAGGCTCTTGCCTTAGTGCCGTTTTCATGACTTAAGGTGGTCACCTTGCTCTCCTAGTTTCTAAAGTTGAGTACCTCACTAAGGGCGCTCGTCTTTAAGTACAATGGCATCTTGTCATTGTTACCCTCCCTTATCTTCTTCTACCCACCTCCCCACCCCCCCCCCCCCCTCTCTCTCTCTCTCACACACACACACACACACAACATTTTTTTCCCTTTATTTCTTCTCTCTCTCCTTTAATTGGGATTTCATATCTAGCATCCCCTATTGCTCTAAGAACTCAACCCAGCGCCAGCATCAATCTAAGTGGCATCACTCCAAATACCCAAACTTGCCTTCGATCTTCGTTGGCGAGTCTCAAAGTACTCAGGATTTGCAAGTGGGTTTTTTGATTCATTTCATTGAAAATGGGTTTGATTTTTTATCATTCACCTCGTGATGAGTTCGCATGCAATGGTGGTTGTTTGATGATTGAGGTGGGCTGTGTGGTAGCAGGGTTGTGATCTAGCATGCAACAAGCTTACGAAGTTGGCAAGATTGTTATACATTGTATTTGCCTCCCAGTAACTAATTACTACTCTTAAAATATGATCCTTAGGATCTACAGATATGCCAGATTCCTTAAGTGTAGAAGTCATATGACCCCAAAGCACTACTTCTATGGAATAAGGATAGGTGTCCAGGTTTCATGCAACTTAGAAAAAAAATTCCACGGCCAATATCTATCAGCAATATTGGAGCAGACTCCCAAATTTTAGGAAAATTCAAGGCCTAACTTGCAAAATCTCATCATCTCATGTACCACCCCAGATTCACGGGTCAAGTGATCATCTCCTAAAAGGCCGTCCACATAAAGTTTGATCAGCCCACCACTTTGCTGGGTCATGTCCCAAAATCTCTATTCACTTAATTTTCAATCCATCCTCTAGGTGGGACCTTTTAAGTTTTGGCCTCCATTATTACTTAGCTTGGAAAAATTACTTGACAAACCAAAAAAAAAAAAAAAGAAAGCAAAATCCATATAAATCAACAAAACCCATCCCAATATGAACAGATTGATATCCAAAAAATAACCCAAACTCATCAAAATTTCGAAACCTAATAAATTTTGGGGAAATAACTAGTCAAACAATAAACAGAAATTAAAACAAACCTTGAGGTTGGGTGCGTCAGCGCCGGCTCAGAACGACGCCATGGCGGCTCCAGCGGCGGGGTGGAGCTCCGGTAGTCGGAGGAGACGGAATGTGTTACGCGTTGGTGCTGTTTCTCCAGGTAAATGATTTTAATTTTAATTGAGTTATAATCCTGTGTGATAGAGTGTACTGCTTCCTCATTAAACGTCTGACGTGACAGATCCTGATTGGTGGCGTAAATAAGCCCAGCTCCGGACAGAAGTTATTCTCAAGAAGAGAAAGAAATGGAGAGTTGGGAAAATCAAAGAAAAGAAACAGAGAGAAGCTGAAAGGAGAAAGAGCCGTTGGGTTGTGGGAGACGCTGAAAGGAGAAAGAGCCGTTGGAGTGATTTGGAACGGTATATGAACTGAACTGAATTATATATTGAAGCCATTGACCACCCTATTGTCCAAAACACTTTCAGTATTTCTTCCTTTTCGTCTTTCTTTTGCTTGTGCCTCCTCCATGTCAGAAATGGGAAGCACTTTTCTTGTCTTTGAGCTTCTCAAAGACTTTCTGGACATTGTTCTCCGCCTTCTTCAGCTTGAGCTGTGCGAAGTTGACCTCCTCCACTGCCTCTCCGAGCTCGTTCATCATCTTGCGTATCATCTTCTTAAGAGACATGACAATCGGACAAAGGCTAGCACATCCGGATCCGATCGTCATGTCTCTTAAGAAGATGATACGGAAGATGATGAACGAGCTGGGAGAGGCAGTGGAGGAGGTCAACTTCGCACAGCTCAATCTGAAGAAGGCGGAGAACAATGTCCAGTGCTTCCCATTTCTGACATGGAGAGGAGGCACAGTTCATCCTCTATCTTCAGACTGAGTTGGGCTTCGCCGGAAAAGGAAAGCTCAGCTCTGAGTTGTCAGTTGAGGCAAGAGGCGAGCTGGTTCGGTTTGCGGCACTCCACCAACTCCCTTTAGTTACAAACTGATCGGGATAGGTAAGGGAGCAGGTACTAGGTAGGGGGCTTGGGATCGCTAGAGTTGGGTTTAGCTAATACTCTGTATTATAAATATCTTTGTACTCTTCAGTTTTATCATTAAGCAAGAAATACCAATTCTGTCAGTGAATCAATCTCTCTCTCCCTCTTCTTTTCTGTTACTCTTTTCTTTCCTTTTCTCTTCACACAAACAGAAAATTTAGGTGTTAATGCCTAAATTTTCTTGCTTGATGCTGATTCCAGGCACCTAATTCATAGGGTTATCTTTAATTTTCTTGTTATTTTATTTTTCTCTTGATTGTCCTGCATAATATTTGGGCAAATATCATTTTCTTATGTATTCATCTTATCCCACAGCAGGAAATTGTTAAAGTATAACCTATCCAAAATTAGCCACAGGTTCCAAATATATCTTGTTCTGGAGTTGTTAGTTGTGACAGCGAGTCAATTTGTGGCTCTGCTAGAGACCACGGGAAACCCTGATATTATTAACTTCATAAATGGTGGTGATTTTGCAGTAAATGGTGGTGATTTTGCAGTAAGTGCAGAAAGTGTGTTCCTTTATAGGTAGAGATTTCATATATGATATCATATTGAATCTTAAAACGTTGATATTAATATTTCAAGCATAATTTTAAGAAATCTGATTAAACATTTCTTCTATTTTGGACATTAATCCTTTGTTTTTTTCTTTTTCATCTTCATTGTCCAAGTCATGCCCTTGCAACACACTGCTTTACACTAAACTGATCATATCACACATATCATCTTTATAATTCACACACAATGGATACACTTTTATTGCTCTGAATTTATGTACATGCTCATGAAGTTTTAATCAACTTCACTTGGTTTTGCAGTTATGTACATGCAGTCCAACCTTGGCGGAGCAACCATATTCGGATGGACGATAAATAGGCCGCTTATTAATACAATTTTCTTTCTCGAGTTCTGCCTAGTTCTTTTTGTACTAGGGAAGACCATAACTTTCACTACAAAGCAGGGACGGACGCAGGATTTTAAGCTGGGGGCCGGAAATAAGCAGAAAAAAGAAAATTCAGGAAGTTGGTGCTGACCTTTTTTAATGTAAGCCCGTCGAATTTCATCACGTTGATTAACATAATATTCTCATATTTGTTTGTATGTTCCGAAATCATAATCCAAAAATTCAAGATCAACTCTTTGAAATTGTGTTTAAGAGATTGAAACATCGCATTTTCCGAAATTGAGAAATGCATATTTTCTAGAATTGAAACATCCACATTTATAATAACTACTTATCAAAAAAAAAAATTCTATTAATAACTATATAACAGTATAACCATTAAACCAAAAAAAAAAAAAGTATAAATAGAGTAAAAAAAAAAAAGAATGGACGAGGCTCACTAGTTTAAAACTTTAAACCCTGTACTCTCTACAGTCAAACTCCACATTTTCTCCAATAAAAAATACTACTTATTAAGCTCACAGTTTCACAAACCCCACTTCCCTCCCACAAAACCCAACTCAGCTACCAAAGCAGAGAAAAAAAAAAAAAAAAAAAAAAAAAATCAATCTCTCAAAAATTTTCAATAACACTATAAAAAAAAAAAAAATCCATTCCTTCTTTAACTGAAAAAAAAAAAAAANGAGATGTAATTTAGTGGAGCCGTTGAAGTACAAGAACAGAAAGCTGTTGAAGTACGAGATGGGTCTCGCAACTCGTAAGCATCACGGCGACACGGCATGGGCATGGGCGGCGGCGTCACGGTGTGGGTGAGTGGCTCTCCGTCTCTCTGAGTACTCTCTATCTCTACTCTGTCTCGCTTCACTATTTGTCTGTCTCGCCTCTCACTTCCCTTTCTTTTCTTTTTTCTTTTTTTTCTTTTGTTTCCTTCGTTTTTTGCTTTCTCCGTTTGGTTTTGGCCTGCTGAGAGTGAGAGCTGAGTTTTTTTTTTTTTTTTTTAAGATTTACATGGGTCATGGGCTGGCCGGATGATGGGACGGGGTTCATGATTTTTGGGAGGGGGCCCAAGCTAAAAACTCGGGCTCGGGGGGGCTGAGCTAAAAACTCAGGGGCCCAAGCGCTTTCATTTGAAAATTTTACTTGCTAAAAAAATTTTTTTTTGGGCCTAGGGGAGGCCCGGGCCCCCTTAGCCCTCTACCTGGGTCCGTCCCTGCTACAAAGTGACAGTGTTAAGAACCACTTGGACAAAAGTGGCAAGGCAATCTTTTGTCTGGCCCCTTTTTTTTAAGGCAGCTGACTGATTACACCAACAAGACTGCTTGTGCCTTGCAGTTCATTAGCTTCTAATCGAGAATTAAAACTTTATTTATGCCTAACATAATATTGTTGCCAGGTATAACTGACAGGTATTATTGGACTTTTTTTTTTTGTAAGACCATATTATATAATGAAGTAGTTTCACACGGCTCATTCTATTTGCCAGTGCCGTGAGATAACACCATTCAATCACCAGTCTAAAGGTCCTTTCAACTAAGAAATTTTAAGTTATGGCTGAAAAGCATACATCTCTCCAACAAAATGTTGTGTAATCCTGTTTCCCATACTCGGTGCGCAAGTGTTCCTCATACTCATCAACAATTTACGTTACCAGCATAGTTGTATCGGTTAATATGGCCTACTGCCAGGCCCAAATGGTGATTTGATCTAGATGCCTCAGCAAATCACATCAAATATTTTTATGTCAAATCATTCAGATTTTTGGCAGTAGGTTGTATACCTGAAGCTAGAATTTTATTAACTTATTAATATTTGTTTGAGTGCTTACCATCTATAAAGCCTACAATAAAGCCCTCTTCTTCTCACTTTCACTACTAAAAATTCTCTCTATCCCCATAGTTTCTCTTTACACTCCCTCCAACAGAAACTAAACGGCAATAAAGCCAATGATAATAGATGATGATAATAGATGGCAGAGTCGACTGTCAATGTTGCGGAAGTGGGACTATGGCCTGATTCTATAGAAAAGAAGTTCATTATGTTTTTGTTAGAAGAAGCCATTAATGGGAACACTCGTTACAAGTGGGAAGATGTCACAGTTGAGTTTAACAACCAGAACGAAAAAAGCTATAGCGTCAAGCAAATACAAAATAAATATAGACGGCTTAAAGCGAGATTCACAGCGTTTACCCATCTATTGGGTAGACCTGATATGAAATATGATACTAATACAAACACTTTTACTGGAAATGCCCTAGCGTGGTCTAATGCAATAAAGGTGAGTGTTATATATTTAATTAATTTTCATGCTATTTATTCTCTAATGCAATAAATGTGAGTGTTATATATTTAATTAATTTTCATGCCATTTATTTTTTAAATACTTAATGTAAACAATCTCATATATACCAGTGTCTCTAATCTATGTATACCACATCTTGTCTGTTTCTAAGTGCACAGTAGGTGTGTTGACTTTCATAACAAGGGGCTAGCCTACTATCCGTTGCTAAAAGAGCTCTTTCTTAGGGGTGCACCAGCGTCATCATCTCAACAAGTTGGTGCAACTTATGTGGACAAACTAAAAAATATATCAAAAGGTAAGCAAGTAACCAACTCTGATACCTCAACTGGAAAGAAGAGGAAGTCAGAGTCGTCGCTTTACAGAGCCGCTGGAAGTTTAAAAACCATACAATCTGATGATCCCTACTCAATGGATAAGGCTGTGAAAATTATGTCCTCTTTTACTGATTTGGACATTAATACTGAGCTCAAAGCCCTTGAAAAATTAGAAAAGCTCGAAAAGATGATAGTTTTCATAGACTTGCCTCGGGAAAAACAATATTATTGGATCCAGCGTGCGGGTCGTCAACAATAGGGGAGTTGAATGTATTGTTTTACTAATTTCTTCCCAATGCATTTATTAAAATGAATTTGTAGCATTTTCACAATGATCAAACATCTTCTTTTTTATTTCAGCACTTTTGTTGTATCCAATTAGATTTGGGTAAACTACGGATTTAGTTCTTGACCTTTTCAATGAATTTCAATTTAGTCTTTGACGTCTCAAAAGTATTAATTTAGTTTTTAACTTTTTGATATTGTATCAAATTAGTCATACCTATTAAGTGATAGATGAAAAATGTGGCCAAGAGAGGAGTAATGCAAAGAAGCAGCCTAGTAAAATATGCACAATGTCCTACTTTTGTAATTAACCCCTATAGATGGGATCTTTTGAAAAAAAAAAAAAAAGCACTCTCAAAGTATCTCTTAACATCTTTGAACACTAGACTCCATCTAGAAATGACAAATGGACCAACTTTTTATAACTACTATTTAATCAAATAAAACATTCCCTCTTTCTACCAAAAAATAAGAATATTTGTTAGTATCGCTTAGTATCACATAGTTGTGTCATACGTATTGTGTTATGTATTGGTTGAAGATAGAAAGTAGCTTATCATAAATATGTATTGATCATGCTCATAAATCATATGACACATAAATTTTTATCGTATAAATCATATGTATCAGACGATAAATAAAAATATGATAGGTTAAATTTATTTTTTATGGATAAAATTTGTGCATTGATTGAATTGTTAAAACATTTAGGCTAATTGATTAAGCCCACTAATTTAATTCTGAGGACCAGAACACAAGCGTAAGTCGGTAAAAGCTTATACTTGAGGAAAATGGCGAATGTAACGGAATAATATGAAGGCCTTTAGCTGTTTATTTGTTTGTCCGCTTTCTAAGAAAAATTACAACATCAGTAATTAACAACTAACAAAATGCACGAGTAGATACCAGGAAATGAATAACAAATAGTTTATTTTATTGCAGAAAAATGAGAGGAAGTGCAAATTCATATTTTTATGGTTCAAATAATTGAATAAACAAAAATTAAAATTCACATAACTTGCATAAACTGTGCATCTTATCCATACTGCCAAAGGTACAACATTTCACCATCATCTTTGAGTAAAGCATTTTCCTCACCCAATAACATCGTTGCTCATCAATGTCACTATCATGGAAACCTTGGACCCCATCATCCACCATCTTTACTGCTTTGATTGAAAAACTAAATACATTACGAGTAAAAATGTAAAATATGTAAATAAAAACTGTGATCATGCAATTGTATGTAATGGTGAGTGTTTGCAAGGAAAGTGTCAGCTATTTCAATTTGAATGGCTAAAAAGTATCAAGAACCTTCCGTACCTCATTTAGTATCCAATATGCGATAAAATTAAAATGATCTAACAAATAATATCTCACTTCAAAAGAAAGTGGAACAGAATTTTCAAGGTGATTAGTAGCAGCTCAGTGTCATTTTATCAGAAGGAAATTAATTTTTTGCCCACCCATAATAACTAATAATAACATACCACGTAGCAAAGACAAAAGGTATCTCATCAGCACTCCTACAAGAGCAAGTTTGGAACATACCAGCCAATTGCTGACCAATGTGCAACTGAAGGGCAAGGTAACTTTGCTAACACAGCAAGTGATAATTCCTAACTCATAAATTTACACAGGCAGAAACAAGTCATAAATGAAGAAAACATAAATGATGATATAGAATTAATGAAGTATGTGGAAAAAAGATGGAAATAACAAAGAGAACATGTAAAGGAAGCATATAAACTTTTTTTTTTGAAAAGTAGTTTAGCAACATATAATGAACAAAATCAATACTTTGCCAAAGACAAAGGTAAAATTTACAAGACATTCCTCCTTATCAACATACCATGTGTGAATTGGGTGAGAGTTATAAATTGCAATGGAAAGGAAGAAAATCTCAAATAGAAGCCAGTTGAGCTGTGTACTGACTAGATTTCAAGGCTTCAAGATCTGAGGTCACAACTTATGAAGCCACCCCGATACCTTTACAGACCACATAAAAATATTTGTATCAATCACATAGGCTACAAATAATCTTGAAAATTGATTTTCTAGTTACTTAAGTTTTTTGTTTATTTTGGAAGGGATGAGGGCACAAGGATTATTATCAAGTATATTATATAATATTCTTACCAAAGAAAGTTGATCAACACAATCATTAACAAAACATAGATAACAGCCTCATGGTCCCACACGCCAAAAAAGCACCCTCTCGTACACCCATAAACTCTAGCAAACAAAGTGATACAGCATAAATAAAGGGAAGAAGTAGTAGGAATAAAATTGACATTGTATCAATATTAGTTACAGCCAGAGCTGCATCATTTACAAAGATATATTCCTGAAATATTTAGACAAGTTTCAACTGAAATATGTCTTCAAAGAAAGATATACATCGAAAAAAATAAAATGTCAGTTGTTAGTCTACACCTGCCAAAATCCATTATGCATCAATCCACCATTCGTGAACAGGTGAAGCATCTAATTCTCGTCACAACTCCTTTCTCACTCCTCTTCTAAAGGATCCTGGTTCCCCCCCCCCCCCCCCCCCCCCGGTTTTTGCAGATGCTTAACAATTGGGTAGATAAGAAAGTTTGATAAAGAAGATAAGGCACAAAGCTAAAAAAATTGCTTTGTAGTACTATCAGGCCGCCTTGCATTCTCGATCAAGTGAACCAGCTAACTCTCATCATAAATCCTTTCTCACTCCTCTTCTAAAGGATTCTGACTCTGTTACTTTTGAAGAAGCTTACCAAATAGGTGGATATAAAGTTTGCTGAAGAAGATATGGCACAAAGCTTTGCTCTAAAGCATTATCAGGCAGCCAGATTGCTAAACCAGTCATGCTTAAGAGCGGCCTCTGCAGTTATCCGCTGCAAAGACAAAAGGAAGCACTCATAAATTTCATGACCATAAAATTCCTAACTTATCAACAACATAAAAAAGACCATAAAATTTCCAGAATGTGGAATCAAATTCTAATTTATTAATTTGCACATAGATATACCTTCTCTGGGTCGTAAGTTAAAAGTTTGTTCAACAAGTCAAATCCTGAATCACAAAGAACAGGAGATCCTATGAAGGATCTGGCAGGAAACTTTTTCCGCAATAGATTATACCTGAAACAAATTCAGCAATTACATTACTAAAAGAGAGAAAATATACTCAAAAACTAAATTTCATATACAAGATCCACACATCGTGAGCAGGTCCACCCAAGGCAATAAGGTTGGAGAAACACTGCCACTTGTAGGATTATAAAGAAAGCCACAACTTAATTAAAGATTAAGATGCATAATGAGATATACTTACGGTTGCTTTATATTTGGTCTAACTCCTGACAATTTTGTTAATCCAGGCCAAATCTTATCATTTGGTGTGCCAAGAATTTGAAAAATCTGCAAACATTTTAACCAATTGCATCACTAAAATTAACCAAAAAAGCAATGTAAAACATGTAACAGGGAAAAAGGAAAAAAAAAAGTGGGAATACCTTGCCAAGCTGATCAATTTCATTTTTCCCTCTGAAAAGTGCTTCCTGTGCTACCAATTCAGCCATTATACATCCCACTGACCACATATCAATTGCTGTTGAGTACTTCATTGTACCTAGCAGAAGTTCAGGTGCTCTGCAAAGTGAAAACCACACATAAATTAATAGATGTTGAGAAAACTAATGTGTACCTTTGTCAGAATATGAAGATTTAAGAGTAAAACTGGGGGGGTGGGTTGGGGGAGAAGACAGAAATTGAAACCTAAAGGCTTAGAATGCAACAATCATGAAAAGGATATAAACAATTTCATATGTTGACAATGCAAGTTCCCAACATGCACACAACACAATTAAACTACAGAAAACATCATGACTGCTGGCCAGTGGCCACAAATAAAAACTAAATAGCTGCAGCTCACCTGTACCAGAGGGTCACCACAAGAGGGGTATAGGGCTTTAGTGGGCTCCCATATTGGCGAGACAGCCCGAAGTCGCATATTTTCAACTCACCCTCATTGCTCAATAGAAGGTTTGATGTCTTCAAATCTCTATGAATCACCCAATTGTCATGAAGATACTTGACACCCTCCAACAGCTGCCGCATCAAGCATTTAACTTCATTCATACAATAAAGCTGTTTCTTGACTTTCATCACCTCCAATACACCCTTGACATCAGATTCCATGTACTCCATAACCATGAAAACACTATCAAAGTCATCCTCATCCATAACAACTTCTTTAACACCAACAACAGAAGGGTGATCGAAAGACATGAGAATGTTTATTTCCCTCAATGATGACAAAGGGAAACCATCCCCCTTTTCTACACCCATCTTCACCTTCTTCAAGGCCACAATTTCCCCCGTCTTCTTATCCTTGGCTTTATACACAACCCCGTAAGTGCCTTCATTTATCTTTTTAAGGTATTCAAACTCGTACACACTTCTACAACCCTGAAGCATGTTTGTGCTTCTTTGGGTAGGGACTCTAGTCTCTTCAATATGATGGGTATCACCATCATCCTCTGAGTCTGCATCTGACCCCATAACACTAGCATTCCCATCTTGTTTGTCGTCAATACCCATCGAATCAGCATCTAACAACTCACTCCCACTTCCACTGACAGGTCCCACAGAACAACCATCTCCATCAAAGCTAGATGACCTAGCCCTACCCTCTCCTGAGAGTTCTGTACAAATCTCCCCACTCTCAGGACTTGACCTCCTAGAGTCATCCAAAGCTTCATCATCAGAAGCCCATCTTGACATTGAGATATTCCGTGCTCCAACAAACTCTTCTTCCTCCACATGTTCTTGTCTACAGTCATCCCCAGATTGCTCTGAAGGCAATGAAGAGGACAAATCAGTTTGAGAATTCAATTCACCGACCAACCCATCTTCCACAGCAGCCTTATCTGCCAAATTATCAAATCCCTGAATCTCAACTCCTGAAACAGCACACTTCGAAACATCCACATCCAAAACGTCATGACATGCCACACCACTCGAGCTGGGTGCAGGTGGGCAAGGAGATGGCAGTGGAGCAACCAGTACAACTCTATTCTTAGATGAGACCCTCACATCCTTCTCTTCTCTATCCCACACAATCGGAGAGATCTTCCTCTTCTTTTCTGCAGGCAACCGAACCCCATCTTCATAACCTGCAACTTTATCACCCTTTGACAAATCTTCCACCTTTCTCTCCTCGATTCTACTGCCAAACCCATCTCTTCTAGACCCCCAGTCACTAGTTCTCGAAGAATAATGGTACCCATTCTTACGTCTAGCACCATGATCACGGCCCCGACCATATTCAGCGCCATGAGAATCATTCCTGTAATGACCATTCTGTCTTTTGGAATGCTTATAAAAGTCCCTTCTCAAAACATCAACCTGCCCTGCCGCCATTTGATTCACAACCACAACTCTTCTCAATCAATAATCAAACTCAAAAAAAATATAACAATCACACAATCCCTAATCAAGTCCCAAATCCCCAAACCCTAACCCCCAATTCAACAATTCCAGGATACAAAACAACCAAACGCTAACCCCCAATTCAACAATTCCAGAATACAGAACAACCAAACCCTAACCCCCAAAATCAATTTCTTTTTTCAAACTTTAACTCTAATAAACCCCCTAATAATCCCAATCCCAAAACCAACAATTCAATTTTTTTTTTCTTTTTTTCAATAAAGCACAAAATAGAGAGAGAGAACACAAACTGAATATCGAAATTAACACAAAAAATAGAACCAAAAACTGGTGAAATTCAATTTACAGATATCAGAATCAGGCAGAGAAAACAAAAATCTTCGATTTTTTTTTTCAGCTAAATTGAATGAGATCAAGAACGAAACCCTAGAAATCAATATTGTGCTTTTTTTTTTTTTCAAAGCTTCGCCTTTGAGAAATTCACAGGTATCGAAGGCCTTACCGGCGGCGAGCGATACAGCGAGAAATTGAATGAAAGAGAGAGAGAATCGGAGGAGCTCCGAAATCGGGAAGATAGAGAGAAAGGCGATGGCTCAAAACGCACAGCTTCGAAGGCTCTATGTTTGTTTCTTTTTGCGAATACGCGTTTTTTGATTGCGCGTGTGCTATATCCTATATATAGAGAATTCGTTGTGGTCTGGGGCGGCAGCTTCGGAGTTAGGGCAATCGTGGAATTTTCATTTTGTTCACCTATCTTTTTGTGTTTTATGTTTATGACCCACGTTTTTTTTTTTTTTTTTTTTTTTTTTTTAATCCTCTAATTTGGCCCTTCTCAAAAAAAAAAAAAAAAAAAAAAATTCTCTTATATGAGTGACGGATAAAAAAAAAAAGGATAGATTCATGTAAAAATAATAGAGAATGATCGTTTGAATACAACTGAAAACTGAAAACACTATAGCAAAATAATTTTTAAATATGTAAATAGTACCGTGTGACTCATTTTTAATGAAAAAATTGTTGAAAAGTGAAATTTATGGGTCTGTGAACAGTAAAATTTGTGTTGAAAAGTCAAATGTTGCGGCTACTGTTCAATGAACAGTAACTGCAACAGTAATAAACAATACACAAAAGCAGGTGAGAAAGCTGAAAAGTAAAAAAAAAACGCAAACGAGTTTGGGAAACGTGTTTTTTTTTTTTTTAACCTATATAGAAGTGCTCTATTCCAAATATTTTTTTTCAAGATTGAAATTGCCAAGCTTTTTTTTTTTTAATGAACATTGCAGATTATCTATATATATATATATATATATTTAAAGAATATCTTGTTTTTAGCATAATGACAAGGAATATGCATGACAAATTTTTAGAAGTATTAGGGGGACATTGATAAACTTAATTTAATGTTGTTTGTTGTTGTTGTGCTAGACCAGCCGTATACGTTGAGGTTTGTGAAGTTTAGGTTTAACAAATGGTATTCAAGGGTGGTTCCCTATGAGATGGCTACAAAAGTAGAAATAGCTCTTGTTTGTATGTATGCACACTATTGTGTGCATGGTGGGTGTTCAAGTAGGCAAGGTCTAGATAGCTCCTGTGCTTCACACAATATTGAGATTACACTTGAACAACATCCTCATGCAATGGTGAAATCTATTTATACGGTGCATCTGGCAAAGGAAGATAGTATGGAAAGCAAATTAGAGGTGGATGGATATTTTGTTTGATGGCGTTCAAGGAAGATAGTCATTACTTGTTGTATTTTGAATTGGTTAAGATGAATTCCAATAAAAATATTGCCTTCTCTTAAAAGTAGCATGTGATATATTAGCCATTCCTGACTTACAATTGTCTTTAAGTCAATTTTTGGTACTAGGAGTCGTGTTTGACCAATTTTGGAGTTCTTTGTGCCCAAACACAATAGAAATGTTAATTTGTACTTATAATTAGTTTAAGATCTACATATTCAATTAATCTTTAAATAGTAATGGATGAGGTTGAATTCAATAAGATTCTTGAGTGAAGTAAATTTTTAATAAAATAATTATTTATAATTTTTATTGTTACATAATTTTTAGATGTTGACCATCACTTGACCTATGTCACCATGCCTTTTAATCGATACACAACTGAATAGGCCGATCATGAACACTACAGGTGTGGGATTAATATAATATGAGAAATTTGTTATTAAATCTCATTCCACCTATATTAGGTTTCTTCTTTTTAGAAGTCAACTACTAACATATATTTAGGGTGTCAACTCATCAAAAATTTATACTTTTTATTTCTAGTTTATTAAATTTCATTAAAAAAAAAAAAAGGCAATAGGGGACAATGAAGCTATTGGGTAGTAAAGCAGTGCAAGTCATCATATAGACTATAGGACTTTTGCTTTGACCCATAAGAATTACTTTTGGGCTAGTAATTGCCCATTGGGCCACCCTAAAATAGTAAGGCCGATTTGGAAATTTTGCACCTTGCTCAATTGGTTGCTCAAGCCCAAGGGAATTTCAACCCAATATAATTTCATAGGTGGAGTCCTACAAGAGAGCAAGCCCATATAGAGAGAGAGCTTATGAACAATAGAGTCTACCGCAACTGCCCATTGGACCTGTATAAGCCCAAAAATACACCACAGAGGAGGGACCCACCCAGCTAGAACTCTGAGGATTAAAAATTTAGAAGTTCATTCATGTGGTGGTTATGTGGAGCTGAATTTTTCATTTCACAATTTGAAATTTTAATAGAAATCTAAGTATGTCACAGTCTTGTTCATGTGAGATGTATTTTTTGATGAGCATGACAAAGTATAAGAATATAGTAACTTTCTACCATTTACCTACATAAAATGTGGGTATTGTTATCCTTGTTCACTAAATCATCTCACTGCCTCTTTGTTTTATTAGGACTTTCTTCCAATTAGGTTTCTCTGGGTCAAGTAGCAAAAACCTATTTCTCACCTCTCTCTCTCTCTCTCTCTCTCTCTCTCTCTCTCTCTCTCTTTTTTTCGTCCCTAAACTTTCAAAAGTTCTATTTTCGTCCCTAAACTTTTCCAAATGTATTGATTTTCGTCCCTCTCACATCAGCACACTGTCAAAGCCACGTCAGCACTCCGTCAGACGGAAGGACGAAAATCAATACGTTTGGAAAAGTTTAGGGACGAAAATAGAACTTTTGAAAGTTTAGGGACGAAAAACGAACTTTTGTGATAGTTCAGGGACGAAAAACGAACTTTTGAAAATTTAGGGACGAAAAACGAACTTTTGTGATAGTTTAGGGACGAAAATGATATTTTACCCAAAAAAAAAAAAGGCAATAGGGAACAATGAAGCTATTGGGTAGTAAAGCAGTGCAAGTCATCATATAGGCATGGTTTTAAAAACCGAACCGGTGATCGAACCGTTTTTTTTTTCTAATTTTCAGTTCAACTCTGGTTTTTGACCGGTTTTTGGCCGGTTTTTCGGTTGTTGACCGGTTCTGAGGCTTTTAACCGGACCTGATTGACTCTCGGTTCCCAGTTGAACCGGTCAGACCGGCCGGTCCGGTTCGGTTTTTAAAACAGTGCATATAGGCTCTAGGACTTTTGCTTTGACCCATAAGAATTACTTTTGGGCTAGTAATTGCCCATTGGGCCACCCTAAAATAGTAAGGCCGATTTGGAAATTTTGCACCTTGCTCAATTGGTTGCTCAAGCCCAAGGGAATTTCAACCCAATATAATTTCATAGGTGGACTCCTACAAGAGAGCAAGCCCATATAGAGAGAGAGCTTATGAACAATAGAGTCTACCACAAATGCCCATTGGACCTGTATAAGCCCAAAAATACACCACAGAGGAGGGACCCACCCAGCTAGAACTCTGAGGATTAAAAATTTAAAAGTTCATTCATGTGGTGATTATGTGGAGCTGAATTTTTCATTTCATAATTTGAAATTTTAATAGAAATCTAGTATGTCACAGTCTTGTTCATGTGAGATGTATTATTTGATGAGCATGACAAAGCATAAGAATATAGTAACTTTCTACCATTTAGACCTACATAAAATGTGGGTATTGTTATCCTTGTTCACTAATTCATCTCACTGCCTCTTTGTTTTATTAGGACTTTCTTCCAATTAGGTTTCTCTGGGTCAAGTAGCAAAAACCTCTCTCTCACCTCTCTCTCTCTCTCTCTCTCTCTCTCTCTCTCTCTCTCTCTCTCTCTCTCTCTCTCTCTCTCTNTGTTTATGTAAAATTTTTTAAAACTTCACATTTTTTTTAATAATAAAAAAAAAGAACATACTTTAACCTTCTGCAAATAAGTTTTCAACAAAAAGTTGTATCCAAATACACTCTTAAGAAAGAAAAGCAAATCTTATTTAAAAAAAAAAAAAAAAAAAGCAAATGACTATTAGTATACCATTTACACTAAAAAAAAAAAATTATAATCTTTTTATTGTTGAAAATTGAGATAATTGCTAGCTGGATTTTACTGCATGTGCTAGGTGGACTTTGCTGTAAAATAGTTGCCAATTTCAGCTTTGTATTTTGTAGATTTTAGCGGTAATACTTTAGCCCTTAGTGCCACCAAAATGATCCAATAATATTCCACTTGATTTAGTAAATATGTCAAAACCAACTGCAAGTTAAAGGCTATAAATAAGAACATTGTTGTAAAGAATGGAAGATATAACTTTTCAAGAGAACACTACTTATCGTACTTTCGGCAATAAGAAAGGAAATTGGATAACCACTTAATTACAAAAGTTCTATTACTCTTTAGTTTTATTTCTTGCAACTATTATCTCCCTTTTTATAACATTTACCAGTTTTTCACTTTTGAGAAAATGAAAGATATGCAAAAGGTTAATCAATATTATGTTAAATATGTAAATGAATTGCTATTTTTCTATCTATAATCTATTATTATTATTATATATCTAAAGAATAATGCTAGAGACACAAATTTTTTTACAAAAAATTTTACAAACGGCTGATGTGGTGAACGGTTATTTGCAAATGAAAAAAATGATGTTAATGGTGGGTCTAGATGAAAACCAATAAGAAGTTGGTCACATCAATGGTCTGTAAAAATAATAATATTGTAAAATAGTTTGTGACTGTAGCATTACTCACATCTAAAAGCTGAGACGTAGAATTTAATGTTGTTGCGCTCCCGTTGAGTCACATCAGCAACCATGTCATTACCATTTTTTTTCTTGAATTTCTCATATAATTTTTAAATACTTTTCCTAAATTTTAAAATACTCTTAAAAAGAAAATGATGAATATGTATAGGCAACAAAAATTGACTATATATATATTCATCATGGATGGTTTTAACTTTTTTTTTTTTGAGAAACCAGACTATAAAGCCTGGGCTTTTATTCAAAAGAAAGGGAAACATTATATTTAACTTTGCATTTATATATTCATATGCTTTAATTAAAATAATTAAAACAATTACTCCGTATTTTTCTACCATTAAAAAAGTCACAGATCCTCTTTTTAAAAACTTTGATATACCACTAACCTAACCACTAAATGCATTAAATTTTAAAAAATAAGGCTATTATTACTTCCGTTACAACCAAATCATTAATTGATTAAGACCAAACTAAATAAATGTCTTTGTATTCCCTTGAAAAGTCAAAAAAAAAAAAAAAAAAAAAACATAAGCACATCTATAACTATTTAAGACGAGTATGATGTCTATTTTTTATTAATAACCATGCCATACAAATTACAACTAGCAAGAGATCGTACTCTACAACAATAAAGACAAAGCTTCCAAATACAAGATATTGTAAAAACAAATTTTCCTTATGTACAAGGTATGTATACTACATCTCAAAACTATTTATTTTGTTTTCATAAAATGAATGAAGATCATTGCAGAATTTAGATATAATTAGTTATGTATATCGTTGAATTTTTATTAGGGCTATTTCTATTCTAAAAATAGTTCAACTCAATCGGATCTAACTAATGACTATATTATCAGTTTCAAAAATAACTTACGGATAAAAATGAGAATTGGAAAGTAAGAGTAAGACATTCTAGAATGTGGGAAGCTGTCAACCGAGAAAATCTTGAACTAATCAGGTTAGATTTGACTAACAAATTACTTACTTAACTAACAGGATGATACTATACATGCTACAATTCAAAAAAACAATGTTAAGAAGTTCTGGCCACAACTACAAGAAGTACAGTTATATTCAGTGTCCAGTTTTCGAGTAAATCCTTACAAAGAAAAAGATACTAGTTATTAGCCTATAAGTAAGAGAGAGGAAAATGGACTTTTTGACAGGCAGCCTAAAAATTCTCAATTAATTTTTTTTTTAAAATAATTATGTTTCATATTACTTAATCAACTTTATTTGTTGCAGACACCATTGGATTTGCCCATTACACTTCACATCTGACATGTGGCAGTATATTTAATTCAAAATTAATTAATGGTATGTTAATTATTAATATATATATATTGCAATTTACTATTCACGTTTGACCATTTGATAATGGACAACATAATTTATACTATTAATAATATGATTTCCTCATTTCGTTTTTAATTTTTAGTGTATCAAAATATTTTTATACAAATTTTGAAATAATATACCCTTTATTTTAATTTTTTTTTTATACAAAAAAGCAAAAAAAAAAATGTTAAAACAGTAATACCATCTCATATACAAAAGCAAAAAAAAACCCGTTATTCTCACTACCAATTTGTATTCAAATATCTGATTCCTATTTGTATTGGTTATCTATTTGAATTCAAATATTTCAATTATCTTTTATATACACACACACACAAAATTACTTCTTCAAAAAAAATAACCCATTACCTCACGTATTCATTCTTATCCCGAAATTTTTATGGTTATTTTTTAATTCTTTAAAACATTCTAAAATTTTTGTTATCCAAATTTTATACAGTTATCACAGATCCTCGTCTATCCACACTAATGTATATCATTTTTCTTTTGTTTGAATCTCAAATTTTTTTACTTATCACAATTCTTATCCCAATTAATAAATTCAAATGTCCTATTGGATTTCAACTTCTTACGAATATTTATCTCATTTTTAAATATTATTCCACGTTACTAAAAACACACGGTAATTTATATATCACTTTTAAACATTATAACAATAAACTAAAAAAACAAATAAATAAAAAAGAGTATTATTTGCACGCATAAAGCGTGTGTGATAAGTTTAGTTATAAAATAGAATAATTATTTAAAAAAAGAAAGAACTACAATTTAATGGGTTGTATTTTCTATTTTAAAAAACAATGAGTTGTTATATCATCATTTGTAACTCATTACTTCCCATTTTTTTCGGGTATCTATGTAATTCATGCCTACTCATCTCTTCCAAAAGAGTAATGCTAAAGATAAAAACTTTTTTATAAAAAAAATTACAAACTGCTGATATGGTGAATGATTATTGGTAAATAAAAAAAAATGATATTAATGGTGGGCCTAGATGAAAACTAATAAGAAGTTGACCACATCAACAGTTTGTAAAAATATTGTAAAATATTTTGTGGTTGTAGAATTACTACTTCCAAAAACCAAAAATAAAATGAAAACCTTAAATTTTATTAATAGACAATAATTGCACTATATATATATACTAACATATAACATCATAAATTCCAATGGCAACAAAAGAACCCTGTCGAAGGTATGACTTTGTTAACTTCTCACTCTTTTTCAAATTGTTTATCTTTTCCTTTCCGTGTTCTATCAAATTTCTTTTTACTTTTTGAAGTTATTTTCTATTTTCTTTGATAAATAAAATAGGTAGAAAATGTTTTATTTTAACGCTGTTGTTGATATTTTTTATAGATAGAAAGTCTTCAAGAAATTTAACAAAATTTTGAAGCCAAGAGATAGAGAGTCATGGAATCAGTGAGTTTCCTTTCTCTTGATATTGATAGATTTCTCTTTCGAAACTTCTTTTTTAATTAGCGATAAAAGGAGAGGTACAAAACTTCCCACATGATTTATCTTAATATTGATGGAGTTCCTTATTGTTGATATTCTTCATTGATAATCTTATAATTGCTGTTCTCTCTTTTTTTTTTTTTTTTAAAAAAAAAAATGTTAAAACAGTAATACCAACTCAAAAACAAAAGAAAAAAAAAACCCGTTATTCTCACTACCAATTTGTATTCAAATATCTGATTCCTATTTGTATTGGTTATCTATTTGAATTCAAATATTTCAATTATCTTTTATATACACACACACACACAAAATTACTTCTTCAAAAAAAATAACCCACTACCTCACGTATTCATTCTTATCCCGAAATTTTTATGGTTATTTTTTAATTCTTTAAAACATTCTAAAATTTTTGTTATCCAAATTCTATACAGTTATCACAGATCCTCGTCTATCCACACTAATGTATATCATTTTTCTTTTGTTTGAATCTCAAATTTTTTTACTTATCACAATTCTTATCCCAATCAATAAATTCAAATGTCCCATTGGATTTCAACTTCTTACGAATATTTATCTCATTTTTAAACATTATTCCACGTTACTAAAAACACACGGTAATTTATATATCACTTTTAAACATTATAACAATAAACTAAAAAAACAAATAAATAAAAAAGAGTATTATTTGCACGCAGAAAGCGCGTGTGATAAGTTTAGTTATAAAATAGAATAATTATTTAAAAAAAGAAAGAACTACAATTTAATGGGTTGTATTTTCTATTTTAAAAAACAATGAGTTGTTATATCATCATTTGTAACTCATTACTTCCCATTTTTTTCGGGTATCTATGTAATTCATGCCTACTCATCTCTTCCAAAAGAGTAATGCTAAAGATAAAAACTTTTTTATAAAAAAAATTACAAACTGCTGATATGGTGAATGATTATTGGTAAATAAAAAAAAAATGATATTAATGGTGAGCCTAGATGAAAACTAATAAGAAGTTGACCACATCAACAATTTGTAAAAATATTGTAAAATATTTTGTGGTTGTAGAATTACTACTTCCAAAAACCAAAAATAAAATGAAAACCTTAAATTTTATTAATAGACAATAATTGCACTATATATATATATACTAACATATAACATCATAAATTCCAATGGCAACAAAAGAACCCTGTCAAAGGTATGACTTTGTTAACTTCTCACTCTTTTTCAAATTGTTTATCTTTTCCTTTCCGTGTTCTATCAAATTTCTTTTTACTTTTTGAAGTTATTTTCTATTTTCTTTGATAAATAAAATAGGTAGAAAATGGTTTATTTTAACGCTGTTGTTGATATTTTTCATAGATAGAAAGTCTTCAAGAAATTTAACAAAATTTTGAAGCCAAGAGATAGAGAGTCATGGAATCAGTGAGTTTCCTTTCTCTTGATATTGATAGATTTCTCTTTCGAAACTTCTTTTTTAATTAGCGATAAAAGGAGAGGTACAAAACTTCCCACATGATTTATCTTAATATTGATGGAGTTCCTTATTGTTGATATTCTTCATTGATAATCTTATAATTGCTGTTCTCTCTTTTTTTTTCTTTTTTTTTTCTTTTTTTTTTTGGTTATATAGCAAATTGAATGCCATTTCTATTATTCGTTACAATTTATTTAAGCATTTACCCCATATATATAACATTCTAATCAAATTCAAACACAAACTAATAGAGGACGAAGTAAAATAACAACAAAAAGTTGAAGAAAAAAAGTTATGAATAAGTTGAAGAAAAAAAATCGTGCAAAGCGAGGGCCAATAACTAGTTTCTTATATATTTTAATCCGAAATGATGATCATGTTAAAGTTTTTAAGTGTCAATGTCGAATGATGGAAACAATCCCATAAAAAAAAAGTGAAGGAAACAAATAATGAAAATTCCTCCATTATTTAAATGATTTTTCAAATAACAAGTAAAAACATTTTAAAAAAACAAATGTGAACTAAGTAATTCAAAGTGATCAATGTTTAAAGGTGTTATTGAAATTTAAGTGATAATTTAGTAGTAATAATATTTTTTCTGATGTTTGATATTTGTGGTTCAAACCTCATCTCATGCTTCCCTACAAACTATTTCTCTTTTTTATTTTTAAATCCAAAAACTTCAAAGTTATATTTTTAGGTCAATACAAAGCATCTCATTTCCAAAACCCTATCAAAAAATTTCTCTTAGCCTCCTCTCAATTATCTTCATTTATATTCCTTTCTGAATTCCCAATTACAAACCTTCACCTTCCTCATCTCAACTGTAATTTTTTCATAAGCCATCTACATATAAAACTACCAAAGAGAATCAAGACCAATATGTTTCAACAATCATGAAGATGATATGTTCAGGCAAAAAAAAAAAAAAATCACTGAATTATATGGACAAATAGATAGAAATGATGTCATGATGCCATGTGTCACTGAGCCACCAATCCACCGAATGCCTACGATATCTACACCTCTCGAGATTGGCACAAGAATCAAAACCCCTTATCCTTGGTCTTTATCTAGAAATACTTGCGTCACACTTGCACATAAAGCCATATATATATATATATATATATGAAGCCCATAACGATAATACTATACATACCTATCCACTTAAAAAAAAAAAAAAACTGCTCCTCTATATATATTTGCTAGCTTCTCTTTCATTTCACTCAAGAAATAATATACAAGTACGTAGCTACAGTTTTGGGAGAGAAAGAACAAGATGATGGGACTTGGAACTTATGGTAATTTGCTACCTATGAACAAAAAGGGTGGCAGAGGCTATGATGTGCCTGAAGGAGTGGACATCAGGGGACGATATGATGAAGAATTTGCAAAGATTCTCACCAAGGATGCTGTGCAATTTGTTGTCGATTTGCAACGTGAGTTTAGAAACCATGTCAACTATGCCATGGAGTGTCGAAAGGAAGCTAAGAGAAGGTACAATCTAGGGGCTCTACCAGGGTTTGATCCAGCCACTAGGAACATAAGAGAAGGGATGTGGACATGTGCACAGGTTCCACCAGCCGTTGCTGATCGGAGGGTGGAGATTACTGGACCCGTTGAGAGGAAGATGATCATCAACGCACTCAACTCTGGTGCTAAAGTTTTCATGGTTAGTAACTTAGTATATGCATGTGTATCGAGGTTGATAAATTGTAATTAGAGTAATATTGTTTCAAAATAAGCATACTATTAACATCATTTTAATTATACATCAATCTTTTATAGTAAACATCTTGTGCTATTGCACAACATAAATTTTTACAGTACCATGCATTAATTTAAACCTTGCATTTTCAACTTCCTAAGAATAAAATTGTAGGAATGAACAAGACCTTCTTTGTAAGTTGGATTTTTATATGGTATCTACTTGTGCTTCATGTACAAGTGCATTTGTGCCAACAAGTCCTAACTGTACATATAAGCATACCCATCTTAGTAGCAGCATGATATCAGAACCATATCCTGATTGAATTTTCATAAATATGTAAATTTTACTACAAAATATAAAAAGAAACAAAACAAAGTCCTTAAAAAGGCACAAGCATATATGAAGCTTCATTTCATAAATGTCTCAGGATTTACTTTTACTAAACTTGAGATGAGCAAGGAATATATTCAAATAAATTTGACTAATTACTTTTACACATCCAATGATGTTTGGATTACCAAATTCAAAAAACCATTACTTATATTCTCATGTATTCACGAAAAATGTTAATTTACCAATCGCAAATTTTTTAATATCTCCAACAACACAATTCCATTTACTCTTTTGGTTCAAATCCATCATTAATTTGATGTATGGAACCTGAAAATTAAGCTGTTGTCTTGATTCTTTCATAGGCTGACTTTGAAGATGCACTCTCCCCAAGCTGGGAGAACCTGATGAGAGGCCAAGTTAACTTGAAGGATGCTGTTGATGGGACTATAAGCTTTCATGACAAGGCCAGGAACAAGGATTACAAGCTCAATGATCAGATAGCAAAGCTTTTTGTACGCCCAAGAGGCTGGCACTTACCTGAGGCACACATTCTCATTGATGGTGAACCTGCAACTGGTTGTCTTGTGGACTTTGGCCTCTACTTTTACCACAATTATGCGAAGTTCCGCCAGAACCAAGGTGCTGGGTTTGGTCCTTTCTTCTATCTCCCTAAAATGGAGCATTCAAGGTAATGAGTTTACATAAATAGTTGCTGAAAAAAAATTGGTAAATTATAATTTTTTTGATTCATGAAATTTGGGTTGAACTTTTTTTGGTCTTTCAAATTTAAAAAAGTGTTGATTTGGTCCGTGAAATTTAAAAAGGAAACAATTTTGTTCCCTTGACTATGGTTCAGTTCAATTTTGATACTTTAAATATACGGTTAGTTTGATTTGGTTCCTAAACAATGGATGTTTTGGCAACCTGTTAGTCACATAAAAAAAAGATGGAGAGACCAAATTATAAATTTTTTGAAATTGCAAGGATCAAAATATTAACTTTTTAAATTTGATAAACCAAAATCGAACCTCCACCAAATTTCAGCCACGAAAACTATAATTTTGTCTGGGGAAAAAAATTTACATTGTGTTGTATTGAGGCAGAAGCAAATAAAGTGCATTTCTTGTTTTTAAAAATTACTCACAAAAGCACAGGCAAACCATGCCATTTATAAGTCACAAAACCTACATGTATAACAGAAATATTAAACTAAATTCACTAAACTTTGTTCAATTTTCAACATTAAACTAAAGCCATTCCTGTAATTGTTCAAGGCATATATAAATCATAACTAAATGTGACTATTATCTAAGTTAGCAAAAATGCTTTCACTATTCTACCTAAAAAGAAAAAGGCTTTCACCTTCCTCTTTTCCCTTTTAGACATACACACCAGAATTAGATAGCTATATGAGTGTTGTTGTAGTTGCCATCTAGAGCCATTGCTTTGGGAAACAGCTTATATAGGAATAACTAAAAGAAAAACTTATATAATAACTGTAGTAGCATTGCCACAACGTGATCTTGTGAAAGATTGAAATAAGCTCTCTCTTATTGGCAGGGAAGCAAGGATATGGAACAATGTGTTTGAGAGGGCAGAGAAGATGGCAGGGATAGAGAGAGGAAGCATCAGGGCCACTGTTCTGATTGAAACACTTCCGGCTGTCTTTCAAATGGATGAAATCCTTTATGAGCTAAGGGATCACTCTGTTGGTTTGAACTGTGGAAGATGGGATTACATCTTTAGCTATGTCAAAACTTTCCAGGCTCACCCAGATCGCCTACTACCAGACAGAGTTCAAGTTGGCATGACTCAACACTTTATGAGGAGCTATTCTGAGCTCCTCATCAGGACGTGCCATAGGCGTGGCGTGCATGCCATGGGTGGCATGGTATGTAATTCTTTTTTGCTTCCAATGCATCACAAAATAGAAAAAAGATCATCTTCATTTGAAATTGATGCATTTCGTGGTTTAGATTAAATATTAAAATTTTTAAAAAGTATCCAGTCCCCTTAATTTGAAATTTTAAATGACAATGCAATCTATACACTGGCATTAGTATCAGAGTCCATTTCAACTCCTTGGTTCATGTTGGCATAACAAAGCTTTCATCTTAATTATTGAGCAGGCAGCACAGATTCCTATTAGGGATGATCCAGCAGCAAATGAGGCAGCATTGGAGCTAGTGAGAAAGGACAAGCTAAGAGAAGTGAAGGCAGGACATGATGGAACTTGGGCAGCTCACCCTGGACTAATCTCAGATTGCATTGAAGTCTTCACTAACAACATGGGCAATGCTCCTAATCAGATCCAAACTGTGAAGCGTGAAGATGCAGCTGCCTTAACTGAAGAGGACCTCTTGCAAAGGCCTAGAGGACTCCGGACAATGGAAGGTCTCCGACTCAATACTCGGGTTGGAATCCAGTATTTGGCAGCTTGGCTTACTGGATCAGGATCAGTTCCTCTTTACAACCTTATGGAAGATGCAGCAACTGCTGAAATTAGTAGGGTTCAGAACTGGCAGTGGTTGAAATATGGAGTGGAATTGGATGGAGATGGGCTTGGAGTGAAAGTGACTAAGGACCTATTTGGGAGAGTGGTGGAAGAAGAGATGACTAGGATTGAAAGTGAGGTTGGCAAGGAAAAGTTCAAGAAGGGAATGTACAAGGAGGCTTGCAAGATATTCACTAGGCAGTGCACAACACCAACATTGGATGATTTTCTGACTCTAGATGCTTATAATTATATTGTCATACAGCACCCCCAGGGATCATCCAATCTCTAAAATACTGGTTTATCATCTCCTTTTGTTGTTGATCTGGTGTTTTTATTGTGTTACTACTACCATTACTAATAAATGAATAAATCCTTGTCACTTCCATAATTGTTTAACTCCCTCCCCCTTCTAAAATATCTTTTTACTTATCAAAAAAAAAAAATTTGTTTAACATGATATTGTTGCTTCTAAACACTAAACAGACTACAAAATTTATTTTCAAAGAAGCAATAAGTACAACATACAGAAACTGTATTTGAAATGTGAAACGTTCAGATACCGTATATTAAACTTACCAAAAATTACTCCATGCTTTCTAGAAGCCTTTTGTGCTTTTCTTCCCCTTGAAAATAAGAATCATACCATCGTGAAACATGACTAATCAAAAAGCTTCATGTAGAACTATGACTAATAAAGACACTAGAAAAACTGCATCCTCTGCTATCTTATCCTACGGAAATTACCAGTAGTAAGAGATGAAATTAACAATACCGTCTAATTAATAAATTAGAATAAACATGGTATGGTAATTACCGGTAGTATGAGATGAATTTAACAATATTGGACCCATTGAGAGGAAGATGATCATTAGCAATAGTATGAGATGGAAATTACCAGTAGCGAGAGATGAAATTAACAATACTGTCCAATGAATAAATTAGAATAAACATGGTACGGAAATTACTGGTAGTATGAGATGAAATTAACAATACTGGACCTATTGATAGGAAGATGTTCATCAACGCACTCAACTCTAGTGCTAAAGTTTTCATGGTTAGTAACTTAGTATATGTGTACCGAGACTGAGTAAGGTTAGGTACGCAATTTTTTATATTTTGTTAAAGTGACAAATGGTAATTAGAGTAATATTTTTTCAAAATAAACATATTATTAGTATCATTTTTATTATATATCAATCTAAACATATCATGTCGCTTATGGTAAAACATCTTGTTCTATTGCACAACATAAAATTTTGATATTACCATGTATTTAAACCTTGCAGTTTCAACTTCCTATGAATAAAATTGTAGGAGTGAACAGGGCTTCTTTGTAATTTGGATTTTTGTATGGCATCTACTTGTGCTTCATCCAACTGTCCAAGACTAAACAGTTTATAGTAAATACCTTTACTAAAACTACATAAAAAATAAAAGCACATATAAACATACCCGTCTTAGTAGTAGCATGATATAATAGAACCATAAACTGATTGAGTTTTCCTAAATGTGTAGATTTTTACTAAAATTAATAAAAAAACAAAGCAAAAATCCTTAAAGGCACAAGCATATCATTATATAGTTTTATTAAACATGAGATGAGCAAGGAATATGTGTTAATAAATTTGACCATTACTTTTATACATCCAATGATATAAGATGTTTGGAATCCAAACTTTGGATTACCAAATTCAAAGAATCATTTAACATATTTTCTCAAGAAAATGCTAAAGTTATTACCAACATTACTACAAAAATATTTATAATTAAATTGATCATGTGACAGTGAATATTAATTTACCAATTGCAAAATTTGTAATATCTCCAACAACACATTTAACTCTCTAGGTTCAAATCCATCATTAATTTAATATATGGAACTTGAAAATTAAGTTGTTTTTTTAATTAATTGATAGGCTGACTTTGAAGATGCACTCTCACCAAGCTGGGAGAACTTGATGAGAGGCCAAGTTAACTTGAAAGATGTTGTTGATGGGACTATAAAATAATTACAATATGCTGCTTACCCCGTAGCTCGAACCCTTTCCCCGCTAGACCCTCAAGGACTTTGTTCATGGGAGGTGCTAATTTAGTTAGCATCTGTAGCAGATGTGCTAAATGCTAAATATTTAGTACATTTGGCACACTAAACACCAAAAAACCCCATTTATCAGATGTCCCAAATCTTATATTTTTTGCACCATGCTACAGTAGAGTCACAAATTTGCCACAGTACGGACGTGTGTGGCATATGGATTTATTATTTTTTTTATTCCTCTTTCTCTCTCATATCTCTTTCATCTTCTTCTTCAGCTATTCACTGCCTCATCTCCACTCTCCTGTACTCTTTCTTCTTCCCTCTTCCCTTTTGCTCTATTCTCTTCCCATTCATGAATCATGAGCCACCACTGATTTCCTCTCTACTATCTCACAAATTCCATCATCACTAATCTATAAAGTCTCCTTCACCAGTTTTTTTTTTCCCATTTTGTTCGCTCTCTCCTCTCTGTTCTATCTCAGAGTCGCCTATCAGCATGGTTCTGGTTGTGGGTTTGTGATTTCCGATTGTGATCGGCATGGGTCTCTAGGTTGTGGTGGGTTTGTGTGTGTGTGCGTGTGTGTGTGTGTTTTGATTGGTGTTTTGCTCACCGGCGTGATGAGTTTGCCTCTTTGTCTTTCTTCTTTCTTCTCACCGATCTGGGTTTTGTGATTGTCTTCTTTCTTCTCGCCGATCTGTGTTTTGTGATTGTGATGGTGGTTGTTTTGTGATTTGGAAGAGGAAGGTAGTGGCTGCCTTTTTTTTCTTTTTTCTTTTTTTCTTTTTTTTTTGTAATTTGGATTTTTATATGGCATCTGCTTGTGCTTCATCCAACTGTCCAAGACTAAACGGTTTATAGTAAATACCTTTACTGAAACTACATAAAAAATAAAAGCACATATAAACATACCCATATTAGTAGTAGCATGATATATCATAACCATAACCTGATTGAGTTTTCCTAAATGTGTGGATTTTTACTAAAATTAATAAGAAACAAAGCAAAAATCCTTAAAGGCCCAAGCATATCATTATATAGTTTTATTAAACATGAGATGAGCAAGGGATATGTGCTAATAAATTTGACCATTACTTTTACACATCCAATGATATGAGATGTTTGGAATCCAAACTTTGGATTACCAAATTCAAAGAATCATTTAATATATTTGCTCAAGAAAATGCTGAAGTTATTATTAACATTACTACAAAAATATTTATAATTAAATTGATCATGTGACTGTGACTATTAATTTACCAATTGGAAAATTTGTAATATCTCCAACAACACATTTAACTTTCTAGGTTCAAATCCATCATTAATTTAATATATGGAACTTGAAAATTAAGTTGTTTTTTTTAATTAATTGATAGGCTGACTTGGAAGATGCACTCTCACCAAGCTGGGAGAACCTGATGAGAGGCCAAGTTAACTTGAAGGATGCTGTTGATGGAACTATAAAATAATTACAATATGCTGCTTACCCCGTAACTCGAACCCTTTCCCCGCTAGACCTCCAAAGACTTTGTACATGAGAGGTGCCAATTTAGTTACAAGGCCTTTGGCAATAAGAGTTTGTTTGAATATCGTTTATTTTGCTGAAAACTGAAAACACGGTAACAAAATAATTTTTAAAACACAAAACATGGTAGCAGTGAGTGATTGCTGCGTTTTTCATGGGTTTGGTGGTCTATGAACAATGTCGTGGGACCCAAAAAAACACAAAATGCAACTTAATTGCTGGGTAAACACATGCTAAGTCTTTGTTTTGATTATATACACGCGGGAGAGAGAGATAGAGAAGCTTAAAAGAGGGAAAATCAGTTATAACTGATTTAACAAACTAATTACACATGTCTAATAGTAATTTGGATGCTTAACCAACTAACTAAAAGTCCAAACGGTGCGTTTCACATTTCCTGACTTAAGTGATACGGTGCGTTTCGATGCTAATGTTTAAACACTAAACACTAGAGCTAAAAACGGCACCGTTGCATCCCAACCTTCATTCTTCATCAGTGGCTAACTGCATCTTTGCTTGCACTTCATCATTGACTAGCTACATATGTGCTTGCACTTGCTGTGCATTTTGCATTCTGTTCTACAAGGCACACATTCATGGTGAATCTGCAACTGGTAGTCTTGTGGACTTTGGCCTCTACTTTGACCTCAATTATCTGAAGTTCCACCAGATCCAAGGTGCTGAGTTTAGGCCTTTCATCTTCCTCCCTAAAATGGAGCATTCAAGGCAAGGAGTTTACATAAATAGTTGGTAAAAAAAATGGTAAATTATAATTTTTTGATTCCTGAAATTTGGGTTAAATATTTTGGTCTTCAAATTTTAAAAATTTAGGCTTGGTCCTTGAAATTTAAAAAGTAAACAATTTTGTTCCCTTGACTATGGTTTGATTCAATTTTGATCCTTTAAATATAAAGGTTAGTTTGATTTTAATTATTTAAATATGTTGTTGGTTTGATTTGGTCCCTAAACAATGGATATTTTGGTGCAATCTCTTAGTCACATAAATCGAATATTTTAATTATTTAACTTTTTAAATTTGATAAACCAAAATCGAACCTCCACCAAATTTCAGGCACTAAAACTATAATTTATCTAGAAAAAAAGGTTGCATTGGGTTGGATTGAGGGAGAAGCAAATAAAGTGCATTTCTAGCTTTTAAAAATTACTCACAAAAGCACAGGAAAACCATGCCATATATACGTTACAGAAACTACATGTATAACAGAAATAATAAACTAAAGTCACAAAACTTCATTCAATTTTCAACATTAAACGAAAGTAATTTCTGTACTTGTTCAAGGCATGTGTAAGTCATAACTAAATGTGACTGTTATTTAAGTTAGCAAAAATGCTTTCACCATTCTACCCAAAAAAAAAAAAATGCTTTCAGCTTCCTCTTTTCGCTTTTAGACATACACACCAGAATTAGATAGCTATATGAGCATCGTAGAATTGTACACCCCAAAACCTCTCACTGTTCTTTCTTTCTCTCATATTTTCCTTCACTTTCGTGGGTTTCACTGTTCTCAGCTTCTTGCTTGTTTCCCAAGCTTCCCCCTCTTCATGTTATCTCAGCTCTCCCTCATCACCATTTTCATCTCCTTCTCTAAAGTCTTCTGATTACTCTCCGATTAACTTAGTCTCTCTTTTATCAACAACTTTTGATGATGAGGATGAGCCAAAACTATCAAAGACTGTGATGGTGCTGTTACCGGCTCATGGGATTGTTAGGAATAATGTTTCTGAGGAGGAGAGAGATTTCTAGGAGCAACCAGATGGGCAGGGATACAAACACTACAAGAAAAGAGTCTACTAGCAAGGGTAAAAGAGAAAGATGTAACTAAAGTTGATGTGTTTAGTAGTTTAGTCCCTTGAATGTACATATTTCCAGCACTCATTTATTGTGACATATGAATGGTAACATTAGTAGATTAAAATATTGGTCAACTCTTAATGTCTAGTGGAATTCATGGTTCATAAATTTTTTCCTAATGAAATCCTTCATTGTCTCATCAAAGCAGCAAAAGTTTTTATGTTTCTAGCTTCTATCACACATTTGACCAGTTCAGCATGATGTCTATACAATTTTTACATTTAATTATGTATGGAAATCAGTTAGTCAATTTGTTTTGTAATAACAACAGTGAGTTTTTGGATATATTTGATGTAAAACATTTCAAGTGGACTTTACAAGTTAATGTACGCGTTGTATCATCTCTTCCTTCCACGCAATTGATGTCAAGGCAGACCATTGAAAACAAGATTCCTTATGATGTTTCTCCACTCTGGATTTGAAACAGATTCTTTATGCAAGTAAGGAATTCTTTGTTGATGGAAATTCCATCTGCTGCATTTTATCATGATTTAGCTGCTAAGGTGAGGTTAGGACTGGAAAGCAATTAAAAAAAATTACATATAGTTTACACTTATAACTTCTTAACATTGTGTTAATTCAAATAAATTTCACCAACAAAGTGTTAGTAGGTAGAATGCGAATTCAGAATTAAAAAATCATTATGATTTTTTCTTTTTTATAAAGACCAGTCTATTAGATATATGTGCGTGCATGTGTGCCAGTTATTCATATTTGAGTTTCCCTTGAAATACATTTGAGTCTAACAGAGGCAAATCATTTTCTCCTCATAATTTTCAAATTTGATGGATCATGCAGATGATTGAAGAGGGTGTTCTGGTGTTGAAAGGTTTAGATTCTAAACTCTCAAAGAATCTTCCATATGATCTGCAGAAGCTTCGATGTAAGGTACATGGAAATCAATCTCCATTAAATTCATATCAAACAATCATCAATGCAGTTCTATAGCCTAATTATGCCCATTTCATCTTCATATTGCAGGTAGCCTTTCATGCATTAAGATATGTAGCACCAATTAGGGAGCTTGGAAATTGGCTTGCAAGGAGGATGTGGATTGAAGGCCCTTTCATTGCCCTCCATCTCTAGCTAGAGAAGGATGTGTGGGTCAGAACTGGATGTTGCATTGGTTTGGGCATAGAATATGATGACATCATCACCAAGGTTCTCAACCCTAATACCTGACAGGAAGGTTAAACATGACCTACACTCAACGACAACTTGCTGGACTATGCCCCATAAATGCACTAGAAATGGCAAGGTAAATTAGAAACTCAGAACTGCATATGTATAATCCTTGATAAAGATTTTTAAGACTATAACTGGAGAGAATTTTAAATGTTCTATCATTGCAGGCTCCTAAAAGCTCTAGGAGCACCCGGAAGTGCATGGGTATATGTTGCAGGGGGAGAGCCATTTAGGAGAAACAAGGCTTTGCAGCCACTTCTGGCAGAATTTACAAATGTTGTGACAAAGGAAAAGTTGGCACAAAATGGAGAACTTTCACAGTACATTAACAAGTCCTCAGCTCTGGCTGCCATTGACTACATTGTCTCCCTGAGCAGTGATGTCTTTGTACCTTCACATGGCGGAAATATGGGACGAGCAATGCAAGTCAGGCATAGGAAATATATAAAGCCAAACAAGCAATCCATGCTTCCTTTTTTCGATGATACCTCCATTTTTGATGCAGAATTCAGAAGTATCATGAGAAAACTGCACAGAAAATCTCGGGGGCAACTTGAGATGAGAGCTAAATTGTGATTGGGAACCTCAATGAGTATACTCATTTGTAAATTATTTCATATAAATTTGTAAGATTTTTGTTCATCCATCAAATCACTACTAGCATTATGTACAGTACTACATTGTTTGGTCTAATGCTGAAAGCCCAGGAAACAGCACCACATGAACCTCTTTCACTTATAGCCTTGGGATTGGTATTTCTTCTTTGCATTAGACAAGCATAGATGCATCTTACATTGATGCTATGTGCTATGATAAGGCTGCCCAAAGATCTTTTGAACAGTGAGAAAGCCATTATCTCTGCTTTTTTGCAAAATAAAATGATTTTCATTTTTGTTTTCTGAAAACCTCCTACATCCTACAAGGATGGAGCAAATGATTTCTTAAAGAAAATGGATCTCTATCAAACATAAAACCAGTGTACTCCAAGATTAAATCATAAACCAAATCTAGAAAATTAACTGTTAACAAAAAGAGAGGATGACTAATCCTCAATACTTATTCTTGAAACACCACAAGCAATGAACCATGCAAAACATAACAATCAAACTCATCAAGGAAAGGAAAAAGCTAAAAGTTAGATGACTAAGAAGTAAGATCACAATTGAGTCCTTCCTACTGTCATTCATTCCTTCCAACTTTGGCAGTTTAGCTAATTGATTGTTGTCCAATGCTTAACTCAATCTCCAAAGGTTTGGAAACAAAGGTTGGCATAGTTTTCAAAATCATCACTACATTATATATGCAAAATGATGTAACAATTCAAACTCAATTGAGTATTAAGCAAGATTAGTGTTTATATAAATTTCAAACGTTTAAAACGAAGAAATTGCATACACAATCCTGCAATTCAAGAAGCCATCATACTCATCTTGAAGAGCTTTTGGTAAGTCGAAGTGGAATAATGTCACAAAAGGGCTTATGCCTTCACAAGGTTAAAACATTAAATAAGTACAAATTGGAAGTGATGTCCTTCAAGATATAATATAAGAATAAGTGGTCATTGAAAGTAAATTTAAATTGTGTTCTTACCATTTTGGAGTAGTTCATTGATAAAATGGTTATAGAAACGAATGCCTCTTGGTTAACGCCACCGCCCCACACCCCCCCCCCCCCAAAAAAAGGCACTCTGTCTGCAATAATTTGACAACAATGCTACAGACAGAGTCCATTCTACCAAATAAAAAGTAAAATACGGAAAGAGAAAATCAATTTCCTTGTTCCACTTTTCTGAGGTTGTACAGGTTTTAATCCTTTTATTATGCAGCAAATGACCATATGAGGTTGGGTCATACCTAAGAAGCACGGGTGCGTTTCGGGATTCGGGTGTGGGTATGGTGCGGGACTCGGCAATTTTTAAAAAATGTGGGTGCGGGTGCGGCGGGACTCTGCGATTAAAAAATTATTAAAAATATTTTTATTATATTTTTAATATATTGCTAAGCATAAGTTTCTGTGCTAGCAACTTCGTCCATTGCAAATTCAATAGATTCAATTTAACCTATTAAGTATTAACTAAATAAATTAGTAATAAATCAAACCCAGCTCACAGAACACAAATCACAAATCACAACTCACAAATCAAACTAACTAACAAATCACAAATCAAACTATTAACTAACAAATAATAACAAACAAATTTAACCTACAAATAATAACTATTAACTAACAAATCACAAATCAAACTAAGATTGAATAAGGTACCTGAGTTGAGAATGCGTGAGAGAAAGCTGAAGTTTGAATGGCTGTGTGGCTGAGTGGCTGTGTCTAGACTCTAGAGTGGCTGGGATGCACGAACTGAGTGAGTCAATGAAGCAGCCAAGCAACCAGAGCACAGAGAGAAGAGAGAGACGAGCGATGGAGATTGGAGGGAGGGAGTGAGTCAGTGAAGCAGTCGAGCAACCAGAGAGCACAGAGAGAAGAGAGAGACGAGCAATGGAGAATGGAGTGAGGGAGGGAGTGAACACTGAGCAGCCCAGCAACCAGAGAGCACAGAGAGAAGAGAGAGACGAGCGATGGAGACCGATGGAGATGGAGTGAGGGACGGAGGGTCTTTGGAGTTTTTGGACAAAGTGAGAGTGCGTGAGAGAGTTTTAGGTTTTAGGTTAAGTCAAACCGTGCGTTTTGTACCTTTTTTTTTTTTTTGAATTTCGGCCTGAACCGGCGGTTTCGGCCGATATGGCCGAAATGGCCGAAACGGCCCGAATCGGGCCGAGTCGGCCTGATTTGAGCCACGTCGGCGTGAGTCGGCTTCGCCACGTGGCCCGACGCGGCCTGACGCGGCACGGACACGCGGTCAACGGTGTCCGACGCGCATTGCGCGTCGGTATGCGTCCGACGCGGGTGCGGCGCCAGTGCTTTCTAGGGTCATACCTTAGGCTCAAATCTTAAGCAAAAGCATTTCAGATTAGTTCAGTGTTGAATGTGATTACAGTAAATAGGATAGGTTTTAGCATTCTTACCATGTTTCTAGTGATAGATGTCCAAAACCTCAGAAGCTAATTAGCAAGAACTGATTTTTTTTTTTTCCCAAAGGCAAATACCAAGGGAGATGCGAGTCACAACAAATTTTCCTCTCATATGACATTCACATAAATTAACAAAACATTAAATCAATGCTTGTCTCAAAATTTTACTATAAATTCTGTATCATGAAGTTCAAGAAGACATAAGTGAAAAGGTGAAACTACCACAACCATGCTACTCACCTATGTTGACAAACAAGACATTGGCTCACTACTCACTCTTGGACTTGTCGTGGAGGTTAGTTAGTTTCAAGATTCCAATTCAAGGTAAAACAGAGATGGAGTACCAATAAACTCTTTATCAATGTGATAAAAAAAGAAAAAAGAAAGATAAGAACTCATTCGTGCAGTCTAAAGTGCCTATCACACAGTATTAGCCCTTCCAAAAAATAGTAAATTTGTAAAGACAAAAGTTACATGAACTGATCACCTTTTACAATCTTAAACCATAGTAAAACCAAGTCTAGCGATCCCAAGCCCCTACCTACTCCCTTACCTATCCCGATCAGTTTGTTACTAAAGGGAGTTGGTGGAGTGCTGCAAACCGAACTAGTTCGCCTCTTGCCTCAACTGGCAACTTGGAGCTGAGCTTTCCTTTTCCGGCGAAGCCCAACTCAGTTTGAAGATAGAGGATGAACTGTGCCTCCTCCATGTCAGAAATGGGAAGCACCTTCATGTCTTTGAGCTTCTTAAACACTCTCTTGGCATTGTGCTCCACCTTCTTCAGCTTCAACTGAGTAAGGTTCACCTCCTCAATTGCTTCTCCGAGCTTGTTCATCAACTTCCGGATCATGTTCTTCAGAGACATGACGATCGGATCCAGATGTGCTAGCCTTGTTACTACGTATGAGTTAGAATGCAAAAGAAAGAAGAAAAAGGAAGAAAGACTGAAAGTGTTTTAGACAATCACTACAAGAAAAAAGACTTAATACAACGAAAAAAGTCATTGCAATAACAATTAATGTCTTGTAATAGGTGTTATTGCAATGACAAAAAAGTCGATGCAAGCCGTTGTAATAAACTCCGAGGCAATAGTTTATGCAACACTAGATTTGTTGCAATAAATTCCATATATTGCAACGATTTATATATTGCAACAATTTACTTTGAAAATCTCGTTGCAATAGTTTTTTTTTTTTTTTTTTAATAAAAAAAGTAATAGGTTTATGCAACACTAGATTTTTGTTGCAATAGACGTCCAAAACCTCAGAAGCTAATTAGCAAGAACTGATTTTTTTTCCAAAGGCAAATACTAAGGAGATGCGAGTCGACAGCAAATTTTTCCTCTCATATGACATTCACACAAATTAACAAAACATTAAATCAATGCTTGTCTAAAATTGTCTATAAATTTTGTATCATGAAGTTCAAATGAAGACATAAGTGAAAAGGTAAACTACCACAACCATGCTACTCACCTATGTTGACAAACAAGACATTGGCTCATGCTTACTCTTGGGACTTGTCATGGAGGTTAGTTAGTTTCAAGATTCCAATTCAAGGTAAAACAGAGAGAGTACTAATAAACTCTTCATTAATGTGATAAAAAAAGAAAAGAAAAAGAAAAAAAAAGATAAGAACTCATTCATGCAATTTAAAGTGCCTGTCACATAGTATTAGCCCTTCCAGAAAATAGTAAATTGTAAAGATGAAAGTTACATGAACTGATCACCTTTTACAATCTTAAACCATAGGACCCAAGTCTAGCGATCCCAAGCCCCCTACCTACTCCCTTACCTATCCTGATCAGTTTGTAACTAAAGGAGTTGGTGGAGTGCCGCAATCTGAACTAGCTCGCCTCTTGCCTCAATTGACAACTTGGAGCTGAGCTTTCCTTTTCTGGCAAGCCCAACTCAGTTTGAAGATAGAGGATGAATGCCTCCTCCATGTAGAAATGGGAAGCACCTTCATGTCTTTGAGCTTCTCAAACACTCTCTTGGCATTGTGCTCGCCTTCTTCAGCTTCAACTGAGCAAAGTTCACCTCCTCAACTGCTTCTTTGAGCTCATTCATCAACTTTCGGATCATCTTCTTTAGAGACATGATGATCGGATCCAAATGTGCTAGCCTTTGTTACTACTATGAGTTAGAATGAAAAATAAAGAAGAAAAAGGAAGAAAGACTGAAAGTGTTTTAGACAATCACTACAAGAAAAAAGACTTAATAAACGAAAAAAGTTGTTGCAATAACAATTAATGTCGTTGTAATAGGTGTTATTGCAACAACAAAAAAGTCGATGCAAGCTGTTTATTAAATTCTGAGGCAATAGGTTTATGCAACACTAGATTTTCGTTGCAATAATTCCATATATTGCAACGATTTACTTTGAAAATCTCGTTGCAATAGGTTATTTTTTATTAAAAAAAGTAATAGGTTTATGCAAAACTAGATTTTCTTGCAATAAATTCAACAACACATTTTAATGTAACATAATAATTATTGCTATAATCTCATGTTGATGTAATAAATTTAAGTTACTATTACAATAAAAAAACAACCTAGAGATGTAATAGTATATATATTACATCTTTTTTTTTTTTTTTGTTGCAATAATACTTGTTTTATTATGTCTTTTTTCCTGTAGTGAATATCAAGGTGATTGCTTCAATATATAATGCAATTCAATACTGTTCAATGATTCTTCATTAATAGTCCAATCACTCCCACTCATACTCCCACAACCCAACGGCTCTCCTTCTCCTTTTAGCTTCTCGTTTCTTTCTTTGATTTTCACAACCTCTCCATTTCTTTCTTTCATCTTTCTTAGGACAAAGACTCTCACTGTTGGAGAAAGAATACTATACTTCAGTATTACAAACTCAACTAGCATCTTCACCAATAAAAGATTGACACCTATACAAAAAAACAGTCAGCATACACACCTTATACACCTGAAAAGACAAATATACCCTTGAAAAGACAAAATACCCCGAAAATCCGATACAATCAAGTTCTTCGAGAACCCAGTTCACTTCTCAAGGACAAGGGTTAAAAGCACGATTCCCATCTAGCTCTGACCTCAAAGAAATGAAGAAACAGAGAAACCAAACATCAATGACAAAATTGGTGCTTTCACATCCCAAGTTACTCTTTTCTCTTGTATAATTTTCCCATACATTCAAATTTACCATTTTTCTTTTGTGGGTAACTTTATATTTGGCCTTTTCGCATAGTCCATAATTTTACTAATTTTTTTGTGAATTTTAAGAGTAATTCTTGCATAATATTATGCTACTTATAATGGGATTGTGACATATTTCTACAAATTGAGGTTAATTAGAATGATATGTGTTAAGGTCACCATGTTTGTTAAGATTAGTGAAAATTTCGTTGAAATTTTCCTAATCAAAGTTAGCAAATTGTATAGTAAGCATAATTTATTATAATCACTTTAAGTATTTTCGTGAGTCGTGATTAGGTTTGCAGTCTTAAAATATTACTTTTTTATCTCTCAAGTTTGGCCCATCGGCCTTGCCATACACAATAGATTTTAGGTTAATGGGTTGAGCTAAAGGCTAACCAGAGTTATAGTCAGTTAACTATGATGATAATTGAAAAATAGCATGAATTTCCTTCTTATTATTAATTCTAATTTCATGTTCTTCCATCAAATAGTATCAACTATCTAAATCTTCAAATTCATCCTCCATAAAATAATTTTATATGAAATTATTTGGTAGTTTTATTATTATTATTATTATAAACTAAAATCATAAATTTCTCCAAAAAAAAAAAAAAAAAACTAAAATAGAAATCTTTCACCATGACTTTACCATAACCAACAGCTAAAGTAAAACTCCATATTTTCACAAAAATTAAATTTTATAGATTTTAATAAATTTTTAACCTAAAAAAAGGTATAAGTTAAAATTTTATCAATCAATCGCGTTGTCCTATTTATAGCATCAATTTAACCCATGTATGATTCTCCCAAAAAAAAAAAAAAAAACTCATGTATAAAAAAAAAAAAAAAAAGAAGTTTGGCCAAGAGAGAAAAACTCACAAAAAGAAAAAGAAAAGAGAAAGCCCACCAACTAACCCAACTCTCAAGCCCAGCCCAACACAAACAACATAGAAGATGACATCGTAGACCCACAGCCATTTTTAACTCTACACAGTCCACAGCAGTAGAAGAAATGGCTGAGAAGGGAAATGACAAGGATTTTCAGACGATGAAGGAAGTTTGGAGAGTTGTCAAGGCAACTAGGCAAGAGTTCACAAAAGCACAAAAACGTACTGATGCATTGGCCGACAATGTTGTAAACTTGTCAGAATTGCCAGTTTCCTCTTGTAAGTATAGGCTATTACTTCATAAATCTTATTACAATAGATTGCAAATAATTGACCAAAAGAAGTTGGTTAAATTATTGCAATGATATATTTATTGTAATAAATAATTACTTCATTTTGTCATGACGATAGATTATGAAATAATTGATACTAGGTTATTGTAATGATATATTCGTTGCAGTTTCATATTTGTCATTGCAATAGATTGTAAAAGAATTAATATCAAATTATTGCAATGATAATTTTGTTGCAATAAGCTATTAGTTCGAAATTTTCATTGCAATAGATTGCAAAAATAATTTGTATTAATTTATTGCAATGATTTTTTTCATTTTAAGTTATTGCAACAATTTTTCGATGCATAGCATTTAAACCTTCTGTTCTTCTAAAAATACAACTATATGTATTATTGGTATAATTATTTGGTATTTTATATAAAATAAATAAATAAAATGAATAAAAATACAACTATATGTATATATAAATTTTTTTAAAAAAATTATACATAAGAGAAGCCCAATAAAATCAAGTCTTTCTTGGGCCTTTCTTTGGGCTAGGACTAAGACAAAACCAGGCTATGCTGAAATGACAAAAACACCACTTCTTAATCCTCAACTCTTCGACTAATTAATGTCTAACAATATTTCCTGCCCTAATAATTATGTTTAACTTAAACCAAATAATTTTCCATACCATTTCAATCCAATCCAATCCAAAACCCTAATTCTTGGTTCCCTATCCCCTCTCTATATAAATACCTATCTATGTCTTGGAAGAAAATAGAGGAACATGAACACACAAAATCGGCAGTTCCACGATCTAGAAAACCCTATACAACAACCCACTCGCAGTCCACAGCAGAGATGGCAGAGAAGGCAAATAAGAAGGATTTTCAACTCATGAAAGAAGCTTGGAAAGCCATCTAGAAGGCCAAAGAGGAGTTGACAACGGCGTAAGAACGCGTTGATGCGTTGGCTGGCAATGTTGTAAACTTGTAGGAATAACCAGTTTCATCCAAGAATGAGATACAAGCAATTAAGTACCTGAAGGAGCACCACAATTTCCAGGGTCAGGGGAAGATTTCCAAAGAGCTTCCTAAAAAGGCCAAAGTCGCTATAAAGGCGAAGGGGACTACAAGGATTTCAATCACATGAATCCCCTTCTTAGCCAAAATGAATATTAAAAAAAAGAACTGTAGACAAGCATCAGGACCTTTTGTCTAGTTGCAATAAACAATTTACAGTTTCAAATATCTTGTAAGTATAGGCTATTACTTCATGAATCTTATTATAATAGATTGCAAATAATTGACCAAAAGAAGTTAATTAAATTGTTACAAGGATATATTCATTGTAATAGATAATTGCTTTATTTTGTCATGACAATAGATTATGGAATAATTGATACTAGGTTATTGTAATGATATATTCGTTGCAGTTTCATATTTGCTATTGCAATAGATTGTAAAAGAATTAATATCAAATTACTGTAATGATAATTTTGTTGCAATAAGCTATTGGTTTGAAATTTTCATTGCAATAGATTGCAAAAATAATTGGTATTAATTTATTGCAATGATTTTTTTCATTTTAAGTTATTGCAACAATTTTTCAATGCATAGCATTTAAACCTTCTGTTCTTCTAAATCCAAAAAAATATATAAAAAATGATTCTCATTTTTAGTACTACACTACTACTACTTTCAAAGTTGAATATAATATTTTTATTTTATTCTATGAAGGGTGATATCACATTTCTGGGAACTACTGAATAGTTGCTAGCACATATTTGGAAGTAATTGAATGTTTGGAGAAGTATTTTTCTTTCTATATTGGCAAATGAAGTGGAAAAACTTCTCTATTGTAAATCCATTATGCACCACTATTAGGGATAGATGGGGAGTGGAGTAGAGTTTGTTGAAAATAAGTTAATTTTTGGTTAAATCTACTCTACTATATTGTTTTTCCCGAAATCAAAAAGGGAAAAACAATATTAATGAAAAAGCAAAAATTGTGAAACTAACTACAAACCCATTTCTAAAAGAAACTTCAAATACACAATATTTATGTTGCTTATAAAATTTAAAGGCTCTCCATAAAGTCCACTATTATTTTCGTTGCTCATAGGCATAATTGAATTGTTGCTGATAAAGTCTAACACTAGGCCTAACAATAAATTGTTAGTAACACTAAAGAATTTTATGGACTATTCTGATCTTTGGGTGGGATTGGGATTAAAGAAGAGGTATAAGATGATGCCAACAAGCACATCACTTCACCCTCAAAAAAAAAAAAAAAAAAAAATTTCATATTTGTCATTGCAATAGATTGTAAAAGAATTAATATCAAATTATTGCAATGATAATTTTGTTGCAATAAGCTATTAGTTCGAAATTTTCATTGCAATAGATTGCAAAAATAATTTGTATTAATTTATTGCAATGATTTTTTTCATTTTAAGTTATTGCAACAATTTTTCGATGCATAGCATTTAAACCTTCTGTTCTTCTAAAAATACAACTATATGTATTATTGGTATAATTATTTGGTATTTCATATAAAATAAATAAATAAAATGAATAAAAATACAACTATATGTATATATAAATTTTTTTTAAAAAAATTATACATAAGAGAAGCCCAATAAAATCAAGTCTTTCTTGGGCCTTTCTTTGGGCCAGGACTAAGACAAGACCAGGCCATGCTGAAATGACAAAAACACCACTTCTTAATCCTTAACTCTCCGACTAATTAATATCTAACAATATTTCCCGCCCTAATAATTATTTTTAACTTAAACCAAATAATTTTCCATACCTTTTCAATCCAATCCAATCCAAAACCCTAATTCTTGGTTCCCTATCCTCTTTCTATATAAATACCTCTCTATGTCTCGGAAGAAAATAGAGGAACACGAACACACACAAAATCGGCAGTCCACGATCTAGAAAACCCTATACAACAACCCATTCGCAGTCCACAGCAGAGATGGCAAAGAAGGCAAATAAGAAGGATTTTCAACTCATGAAAGAAGCTTGGAAAGCCATCCAGAAGGCCAAAGAGGAGTTGACAACGGCGCAAGAACGCGTTGATGCGTTGGCCGGCAATGTTGTAAACTTGCAGGAATAACCAGTTTCATCCAAGAATGAGATACAAGCAATTAAGTACCTGAAGGAGCACCACGATTTCCAGGGTCAGGGGAAGATTTCCAAAGAGCTTCCTAAAAAGGCCAAAGTCGCTATAAAGGTGAAGGGGACTACAAGGATTTCAATCACATGAATCCCCATTCTTAGCCAAAATGAATATTAAAAAAAAGAACTGTAGACAAGCATCAGGACCTTTTGTCTAGTTGCAATAAACAATTTGCTGTTTTCAAATATCTTGTAAGTATAGGCGATTACTTCATGAATCTTATTATAATAGATTGCAAATAATTGACTAAAAGAAGTTAATTAAATTGTTACAAGGATATATTCATTGTAATAGATAGTTACTTTATTTTGTCATGACAATAGATTATGGAATAATTGATACTAGGTTATTGTAATGATATATTTGTTGCAGTTTCATATTTGCTATTGCAATAGATTGTAAAAGAATTAATATCAAATTACTGCAATGATAATTTTGTTGCAATAAGCTATTGGTTTGAAATTTTATTGCAATAGATTGCAAAAATAATTGGTATTAATTTATTGCAATGATTTTTTTCATTTTAAGTTATTGCAACAATTTTTCGATGCATAGCATTTAAACCTTCTGTTCTTCTAAATCCAAAAAAATATATAAAAAAAATGATTCTCATTTTTAGTACTACACTACTACTACTATCAAAGTTGAATATAATATTTTTATTTTATTCTATGAAGGGTGATATCACATTTCTGGGAACTACTGAATAGTTGCTAGCACATATTGGGAAGTAATTGAATGTTTGGAGAAGTATTTTTCTTTCTGTATTGGCAAATGAAGTGGAAAAACATCTCTATTGTAAATCCGTTATGCACCACTATTAGGGATAGATGGGGAGTGGAGTAGAGTTGGTTGAAAATAAGTTAATTTTTGGTCAAATCTACTCTACTTTATTGTTTTTCCCGAAATCAAAAAGGAAAAAACAATATTAATGAAAAAGCAAAAATTGCAAAACTAACTACAAACCCATTTCTAAAAGAAACTTCAAATACACAATATTTATGTTGCTTATAAAATTTAAAGGCCCTCCATAAAGTCCACTATTATTTTCGTTGCTCATAGGCGTAATTGAATTGTTGCTGATAAAGTCTAACACTAGACCTAACAACAAATTGTTAGTAACACTAAAGAATTTTATGGACTATTCTGATCTTTGGGTGGGATTGGGATTAAAGAAGAGGTATAAGATGATGCCAACAAACACATCACTTTGACCGTGCATAGGAAGAGTAAGGGTAAAAGATTTGATCAATTGTTGAGATTAAAGAAGGCTAAATGGGAGTTGACAACTGCACAAGAATGTGTTGATGTGTTGGCCAGAAATGTTATAAACTTGCCGGAATTACCAATTTCATCTGAGAATGAGGTACAAGCAATTAAGTACCTGAAGGAGCACCACGATTTCCAGGGTTAGGCGAAGATTTCCAAAGAGATTCTTAAAAGGGCCAAAGTCGCTATAAAGGAGAAGAGGACTACTAGGATTTCAATCACATGAATCCCCTTCTTAGCCAAAATGCATATTGAAAAAAGAACTGTAGACAAGCATTAGGACCTTTTGTCCTGTTGCAATAAACAATTTACCGTTTCAAATATCTTGTAAGTATAGACTATTACTTCATGAATCTTATTACAATATATTGCAAATAATTGAACAAAAGAAGTTGATTAAATTATTGCAATGATATATTCATTGTAATAGATAATTACTTTATTTTGTCATGATGATAGATTATGAAATAATTGATACTAGGTTATTGTAATGATATATTCGTTGTAGTTTCATATTTGTCATTGCAGTAGATTGAAAAATAATTAATATCAAAGTATTGCAATAATAATTTTGTTGTAATAAGCTATTAGTTCGAAATTTTCATTGCAATAGATTGCAAAAATAATTGGTATTAATTTATTGCAATGATTTTTTTTTTTCATTTTAAGTTATTGCAACAATTTTTCGATGCATAGCTTTTAAACCTTCTGTTCTTCTAAATCCAAAAAAATATTAAAAATATTATTCTCATTTTTAGTACTACACTACTGCTACTACTTTCAAAGTTGAATCTAATATTTTTATTTTATTCTATGAAGGGTGATACCACATTTCTGGGAGTTGCTAAATAGTTGCTAGCACATATTTGGAAGTAACTGAATGTTTGGAGAAGTATTTTTCTTTCTATATTGGCAAATGAAATGGAAAAACATCTTTATTGTAAATCCGTTGTGCACCACTATTAGGGATAGAGGGGGAGTGGAGTAGAGTTGATTGAAAATAAGTTAATTTTTGGTCAAGTCTACTCTACTCTATTGTTTTTCCCGAAATCAAAAAGGGAAAAACAATATTAATGAAAAAGCAAAAATTGTGAAACTAACTACAAACCCATTTCTGAAAGAAACTTCAAATACACGGTATTTATGTTGCTTATAAAATTTAAAAGCCATCCATAAAGTCCACTATTATTTTCATAGCTCATAGGCGTAATTGAATTGTTGTTGGTAAAGTCTAACACTAGGGCTAACAACAAATTGTTAGTAACATTAAAGAATTTTATGGACTATTTTGATCTTTGGGTGGGACTGGGATTAAAGAAGAGGTATAAGATGATACCAACAAGCACATCATTTTGACCGCGCATAGGAAGAGTAAGGGCAAAAGATTTTATCAATGGTTGAGATTAAAGAAGAGGAAAATTTTGATTTCATTAAGCATGATAGTGTGGACAGTGAGCAAGAAAAACAAGGAAATTGGGTGAGTGGCTTAAGCTTCAAACTTTGGTTTTTCCCTTGATTTGGTTGGTGAGAAAATGTAAGGAAAATGATGTTGAATTTTTCAATTCTAGGTAATCCCATTTGTTTCCCAAGAAAGCAAAGCAAAAAAAAAAATGAATGGAAAAGAAATATATATAGGACAACGTTAACGGTTGGGAGTATTTTGACACAATACCAAAAGCTTAGGGACCAAATTGACACATTTGAAATGCTAGGGATTAAATTGAGATATAGTATAAAGGTTAAGGACTAATTATATAGTTTACCCATAATATTAATGACCATAATTCCCCTTGGTTATGATCAAACAATAGCTGACTTTAAATCAAGTCTAATTCTGAACACTTAAAACAACCGTTGTAGTTCCAAAATGAGTAATGTTTAGGTGCTCTCGAAATACAGAGACTAATGTTTCTTCTCAATGTGCTAAAAAAATTAAGTAGTTTTTTGATGTGTTGAAATGACATATTTTTAGAACAATTGATGTTGATACTTAGAGCATTAGCTTTGGAGGGTGTAAAACCCCTAAAATTGCCATTTTAGAAAAACACGTCCCAAAAACTACCTCTATCTAGGTGGGTAATGCTAAATATTTTTAGCAATTGTGAATAGTAAATTCGTAAAAATAACGATTACTGTAGTTATGTGGGTATATTGAAATATACTATTTTTATTTATACAAGATAGAAATTCTACTCTAGTCTAAGCTAAGTATATATGTGTATGAAACTCCCTCCTGGAGACTTGAACCTCGGCATTTAGCCCCCACACCCTACGAGCACTTATACTTGTGGACTTGTGAAGTGACTATTGCACTAAAGGTGTGCCGTGGTACTATTTTTTATTGTCTCTCTCTTCCCAAACAAATTAAAATACCTTCTCTCTCTTTGTTCTCTCAACAAACTCCTCTCTCTCTCCATGCTGCTTAGCCTATCGGGATTAGGTATCTCACCGTATCTTGGTGGGTTGTGTCCTATCATGAGCTCATACACTTTGGGTGGTCACTTAGTAATTTTTTGTCCTCCAAAGTGTAGATTGGTGGTTGTGGTGGTGGTCATAATTGGTGGGTTGGCAATTTTGAAGATTTGGGTCGACAAATTTAGGTATGTGATTTTTTGGATCTGGGTATGTGATTGTGATTTCATAATGGGTATTATGTGAATTTTTTTATATGGTTTTTTGGGTACATGTATGTAATTTTGGTGGCTGTAAATGGTGGTGGTCGCTTGTGATGATTGTGGGTGAAGAGAGAAATAGAAATAGAGGAAGAGAGAGAAATTGCAATGGGTGAAGAAATAGAGTGAGGAAAAGAGTGAAATGAATAAACAAGGGAATAGTGTTAGTATAGATGTGAAAAATAAGAATTGAAATGTTAAGTGGGTTGTAAAATGTTATTTTATGTGGTGTCTCTTATTAGAGACCCTCCACAGCTAATAGAATTTAAGAGTAATTTACTAATTCTATAATACACTAGTGAATAATTCATGCATATGCACGGTATAATAAAAAATAATCACAATTATACATATAGTGGGTTCAAAATATATTTAGTGTAAGAGTTACACATTTTTTAAGTTATAGATGAGTTTTACTCTCTCTTTTATTTATTTATTTTAGTTTTTTTTTTTTTTGGATATACACATGAGTTTCATTTCTTTCTTTTTTTCGTTTATTGAGTTTTGATGGTTTTCTTATATTAGACTTTTTGTTTTTTGCACAACATTAACTTATTTGGAATAAAATTTTTGAAAAACTTATATAGGATAAGTTGCACAAATTAAGACAACAATTGGAATTTAATTTAAAATCTAATTGGATTTCTCTCAGTTTTAGCTTTAATTATATACTAGTATTATGCTCGTGCGATACACAGCTTAGTCAATAATCATGTGTAAACTAAAGAAAATAAGAAAAAAATTTCTAATTTAAGTAAAATTAAATAATAAAATAGATAGAACAATTTATCATCGAAATTATATTAGGACATGCTTAATAATAAGCTAAAAATAAGACTGTTCTCTAAATCAAAATTCAGGGATGGAAGCAACATATCACCATTGGAACCCATCATAAACATGTAATTAATATATAATATACAAAATAATATAAAATCATATCTAACCATATTAAGCATAAATGTGTAACAACATATCACTAGAGGAACCTGTGTCATAAACATTTAATTCATATACAATATAAAAAATAATAAAAAATCATGTGTAAGCATATTTAATGATTGATTCTCAAACCATAACCATATAAATCGGGTAAAACTTAATAAAATTAGTTTAAACAAAAGACAAAAACTACACACAACCTATTCAAATTGATGGAAAAAAAATTAGAGTAAACATATATATATATATATATATATATATATATATATATATATAGTGTAAAAAAAAAATACATACCTGTAAGGTTGTAGGTAGAGGTAAAGAAGAATAGAGAAAAGAAACAGTGTGGTGGGCATTTATTATCAATTATTTGATATATACACTCCACATTGAAGAAATAGATATGAACAAAAAGTCTAATATAAGTCTAATTTATAAAGTGTGAGTTATAGGAGAAGAAGATAAGAACAAAATATTATAGATATGTTTTTGAAAATCTAAATAATATGAACTAATATCGTTGTTGTTTTTGAGGTGTAGTAATATAATTTATGAAAAAAAAATTAGTTGAAGAATTGGATTGTAATCAAATTAAGATTTTATCAACTTATATATTATGGGATAAGAAGATAAGAACAAAAAGAAATTATATTTATTTTTAAAAAAAATTTTAAAAATTTCTACAATTTGATGAAGCTACTTAGCACAACCATAATTTCTAAACTCAACATTTATTATATAATATATGATAGATATAATATGATATTAGTGTATATATATATATACAGATATGAGTAACACATTTTTTAAGCCATAAATATATATATATATATGAGTTTTTTTTTTTTGAATATAAATATGAGTTGACTCTGTCTTCTTTATTGGTTTTTATTGGTATTATTTATATTGACTCTTGTCTTTTGTGCAACATTAACTAACCTATTACAAAAATTGAAAAATTTTTAAATAGTACACATGGAATAAAATTAAAAAAAATAATTTAAATCCAATTCTAAATCTAATACTTCTCCATTATCCAACGTAGGACATTATGCTTTATTGACCACCAATTTTTTTCCCACCTCTCAAAATTAGCCACATCAACATGCTATATATTTTTCTTTTAAACTCTTAGGCTCCGCTTGGGAGTTCATAAGGGAATGGAATGGAATGAAATGATCATAAGGGAATGGAAAGGAATAGAATGGAATGGAATGTATTTAAGTAAGGGAAATGAATAGAAAAGAATAGAATGGAATGGAATTAAGTAATCTTGATTGGATGTTTTAAAATAAAGGAATGGAAATGAATGAAAATAAATAGAATGTAAGTAATCCTATTTGGGAGCAACGTAGAGAGAATGGAATGAAATCATTTTATGACAATATTACTATTAGACCCCTATTTTAAATAAAGAGTTGAATATATAAGGGTATTTTGGGAGTTTTAGTAAAAAAATCATTAAATCTAATTCTATTCCCTCCCATTCCTCCCAATTTCGAGGGGAATGAAAATTTGAGGTTTTAAGGGAATAGAGAGGAATGAGTGTTCCCTACTACTCATTTCATTCCTTCCCATTTAAACTCCCAAACAAGGGAATGGACTTTCCATTCCCTCCATTAAAACTCCTAAACAAAGGAAGAGAAGAATATTCTAAAATTATTCTTTTTTTTCATTTCCATTCCTTCCTCCCAAGCGGAGCCTTAAACTCATTTATTAGTCTTTCTTTTTCTGCTTACCTAAACAGTACAGTTGTAGTTTAAAGTTTTTTTTTTTGGTTAAAAAGATATGAATTAAACAAAACACAACCATACAATCACTGCCGCCTCACCACAGGGGCAGGGCTAGCGTTCACAGTTCTACAAAAATACATATCAGATACATCCATATTAACTATCGAGACAATATCAGAGCTAGGGGGCAAATAAAAAATAACAAAACTCTCTGACATGGTTGTGCCCCATTTGACCAGTGCATCTGCTCCTTTATTCCCTTCCCGGTAAACATGCTCCACACGAACTTGGTTAAACTTGCGGAGTAAGGATTCCTATATATTATGCATTTGGCTCTCTTTCGAGCTACCTTTATCAGCTAGAGAGTTTGACGCTCGATGTTCACTCCTATACTTATGTAAGCCCTTCAAATTCATTTGCAATGTCTTACATGTATGTTTATCTAGTTTTACACAATTTACTCTCATCTCTTGTTTTTTACTTTTCAGGATGGCGTTGAATTCCCTGAATTTTAAACTCTTACCAAGCTTAAACACCTTAAGGTCACAGTTGGCGCAAGTGAAGGGTCAAGCCTCCTCGGTTTAATACCTCTAATAGAAGCAGCACCTTTTTTACATAAATTTGTCTTTGAGGTGACTATTCTTGCCTTATAACCTCACACAAAGCATACTAGTAGCTTTTAGTCTTTAATCTAGGTTGATGTAGGACAAAATATTCTAATTAATTTCTGTAATATTTTATATTTGGTATTTTTATGTAATTTTCGTTATTTTAGGTTTAGGTGGTTTATTTCCTTGTTTTAGGTGCATTTATGCTTTTAGGTTAAATTTGATTCCTGTTATGGTTAGTATCAATTAGGAGTTATTTTAGATTATATTTTCTTGTCAGTCAAGTTTTAAGGAGCCCTTAAATAGGCCCTTAAGTCTGTAAACGTTTTCATAGTTTATTATCAATAAAAATTCAGACTTGTGTCTTTTCTGTTCTCTGGTGGATTCCAGACCTATTACTTGTGGATTCAAGGAACCCCTCGTGGATTCGAGGTTTACTACCCAGAACTAACAGTTAGTTTCTGTCCATCAAAGAGAGCATCGTGTGCTTCTCTTCAGGCTTCCGCGACATCAGTTGGTATCAGAGCCTTGACTTAGCCTGGTCTGATGGCTAACGGCGAGACGGTGACCACCACAACAATGACGGCGGTGACGACGTCAACAACCCAGTCCTCACTAGGGCTGAGTTCCTCAAGTTTCGTGAAGAGGCTCGTATGAGCAACAATTTCATGAAAAGAGTCAGAAAATTATGGGTGAAATCCAGCAAAAGATTGCTACTCTTCTTGCTAGGAAATCATCTCACAACAACAATGTTCAATATATTCAAAGACGCACTCCTAACTACAAGAAAATTTCATTCTTTGACGGAGATATGTGTAAGATGGATTTTATTGACTGGCTTCTTGATTTAGAAGAGTATTTTAATTTTTGGAAGATTTGTGATGAAGAAAAGGTGCGGCTTGCATCTAATAAATTAGACAATGAAGCAGAAGAATGTGGGAAGACATTCAAATTGATAGAAAGCGACGAGGTAAGCATCCAATCTGCTCTTGGCAAAGAATGAAAAAGAGTATTAATTGATTTATGGTTTCCTAATGACTATTATGAATACTAGATTATACAAGTGTTGATTATAAATCGTGTATTCATATGAAAAGCAATATATTCGAAACCAAAATTTTAACAGCCAAGTCCATGTGTCAAGTAAAGGAAAGGGTTTGAGGGTTGAGAAGAAGCAGCCTATTTCTAAAGAAAATTTTGAAGTGGTTAAAAAAGATCAAGATTTGCTACAATTATTGAATTGAAGATTGAAAATACCACTTGTCAAAAATTTGAAGAAGAGGTCAAAGAAACGAAGGTTGATTGATTGTGAATAATGACAGGAATGAAGAGATGGTAATTATTGAGAACGTTGTGGAAGATTCAATTGAGTTCAAATATGAGGATGAGTCCACAACTCACAATCCTCAGGTCTCAGTTGATTTGTTGAAGATGACTACACAATATGTTGATTTTCTTGGAGAAGAAAATTTTAATTTTACTATCAACCCTTTGTTGATTGATGTTGCAAATAAATTGAAGATTGATAAGAGAAATTTTATGCTACACTTTATAACAGATTCAAGTTTCAGAACCGGATCAAGTTATTAAAACATTCAAAGATTTGTTTATTTGGAGTGGAAGATTTCAGATTTCAAGAATGAACTCGAGGACGAGTTTATTTCAAGTGGAGGGGTCTGATGTAGGACAAAATATTCTAATTAATTTCTGTAATATTTATTTGGTATTTTTATGTAATTTTCGTTATTTTAGGTTTAGGTGGTTTATTTCCTTGTTTTTAGGTGCATTTAGTGCTTTTTAGGTTAAATTTGATTCCTGTTATGGTTAGGTATCAATTAGGAGTTATTTTAGATTATATTTTCTTGTCAGTCAAGTTTTAAGGAGCCCTTAAATAGCCCTTAAGTTTGTAAACGTTTTTCATAGTTTATTATCAATAAAAATTCAGACTTGTGTCTTTTGTGTTCTCTGGTGGATTCCAGACCTATTACCTTGTGGATTCAAGGAACCCCTCGTGGATTCGAGGTTTACTACCCAGGAACTAACAGTTTAGTTTCTGTCCATCAAAGAGAGCATCGTGTGTGCTTCTCTTCAGGCTTCCGCGACATCATAGGTTATGCAATCTGCACACTAATTGTTGGCTCGCGGTTTATCATCATTTTATATATATATATATATATTAAATACTACTTTGAACTGATGAATAGTGATAATTATACCATTTCAATAGTTGATCAATAGTTGAACCCTGTCTTATATATTTGATCAATAATTGTTTGTAGATTGATGTTGCTCAGTCTTACTCTATTTGAGGGTTTTGTTAAAATAATTATTCATCATCCCAACATAAAAATAATTACTCTTATGCGAGAAACTACTAAATTTTGAAAAGTGAATACTTTTATGCAAGAAACAACTAAACTTTGAAAAGTGAAGATGATGACTCCAATGGAATTGAACATTCATTTCAAAACCTTTTCCTTAGAAATACATAATGTCAATGTTTCCGACAAATGACAATTCAAGTTCAAAGGTTTAATTTTATTTATTCTTTAATCTAGGTGATGCAATCTGCTGTAGTCTCATGCTTTTTTTTTTCTTTTTCTTTTTTTAATCTATTTAACAGTTACTCCTTTGAACTCGAATTTTTCATTTGTCGTAAGCATTTATATTATGTATTTCTAAGGAAAAGGAGTCGAAATGAATGTTCAGCTCTATTGGAGTCATCATCTTCACTTTTAGAAATTTCTCACATAAGTGTTTTTATTTTTATTTTGGGATGATGAAGAAACATTTAAAAAAAAAACTTCAACATTGAGTACAACTGAGCAACATCAAGCTGCAAACAAACAGCTATTTTTCAAATACAGAAAACACTATACCACCACAGGCCAGTCAATCATGAATAAAAATCTTGACTTTCTTACAGCCCTTAACCATGCTCTGACCTCCTCCCTAATGGCTTTAAATCTGGTCTTGTTAGATATAATTTTCCCTGCATCTTCTGATCATCATTATTTGTTTCTGATTCCAAAGAACGTAGCTGGTCATCATTATTTGTTGTTTGATGGTAATCTATATTATTTGCTTACACATATCCCCTTAAGAATCATTTCTCTTTGTTTTGAAGTTCCTTACTTTCCTTTTCCAATTGCATGCATGACATGATTCTTATTTTCGTTTTCCCAATTATAGTTTACATTGTCGGAGATCAATTTTCCAAAAAAGGCAAGGAAGGTGAAGAAATATCCCAATGAACACCTCAAGGAGGTGGAAATAGTTGGGTTTGCAGGGCGTGAAATAGACATTCAGCTTGTTGTTTACTTACTCGAAAGTGCCATCAACCTTGAGAAGATTATTGTTAATCTTTGTGCTCCATATGTAGTGGGAATCCCCTGCCCAAAGAATATTAGGACTACTGTTGAATACTAAGGTGCCAAAGAAGCTGCCATGCGGCTAAAGGAAAAACAACTTACAAGAGCTGAGTTTGTTATAATTTAATCATCCTTGTTAATATTAGTGAGTGTTGGTGTGTGCAAGTTAATATTTATCAATATGTAGAGAGCTTGAATTGTTTTTGTTTTAGTGATATTTGATATTTATATCAAAGTAGTTGTGACTTGTGACATGGACGAGTAATTCATTTAATGCGATGGTTGTCTTCTTTGTTTCTACTTGATTTGTTTATTCTGTTATTGAAATTGAAAAACGAGTAATGTCAATTGTTGTAGTTGATGTTGTCCTTTGGGTTTCGGTGGTGGTGGTGGTGGTGGTCCAGTTGTGGCCTTTGGGTTTCGTAGGCAGTGGTCTGATTGTGGTTGGTGGGTTCTTTTTCCGGTTGTTGTTGGTGTTTTTGCTGCTGGTGGCTACAGGTTTGTTATAGGTATTTGGCTAGATTTGGTGGGTTTATTTTGTGTTGTGCTTTTGGGGTTATGGAGCGGAGGATGCGGTGGTTGTGACAGTGGTTGTTGGTTGGTGGTCACTTGTTCATCTGTCATTGAGTTGTGTTTTTCTTTTTAATAGGAATTTTGAGTTAACACTATTTTAATGTATTGAATCGAAGGATAGAGGATATGATGTAAAGTGTATTGTAAAATTATGTGTTGAAATAATAATTTTTGATGTAAAAATGACCTATTTTAAGAATAATGATGTTGATGCTCTTCCAGCATTAGCGTTGGGTGGGTACTGCTAAAGTTTTTTAAACAACTGTGAATAGTAAATTCTCTTAAAATAGAGATTACCGCTAAGGGTGTTCAGTTGTTCATCAAATTGCAAGACCGCGCCCAAACCGACCAAAACTACTCGCAAAATGAAGTAACTGCACCACGCCACAATTGGTAATGAACCGCACCGCACCTCACCTGTATTTTAATTTATTTTATATTAAATATATATTAATAGTTTAAAGATATATGATGTGTAGTTGTTTGGGAGAGATTAACCTTGAATCAGGGGCGGAGGGAGGGGGGCACCTGCCCCCCGAACTTTCAAATGTTTCACCCCCCCCNTTAAATATATATTAATAGTTTAAAGATATATGAAATAAGAGGCCAGCCTAATCTTGCATTCAGTTTCATTTTAAAAGATTTCACTTTTGTTAGATGCAATCAAAAGTTCAAAAAATCATTCACTTCTCCATTTCATACCCACTCTCACAAAATCAAAAGTTCAAAAGTTTAATAATAATTTTTTGTTTTGTTTTGATACACCATATGTTTGTTGTACTTTTAGTTTACTGTCAAATTGTCATAGATTTTTTTTTGGTCTTTGTATATATTTGTGTTACTTTTTTTGTTACACATGTTTCTATATATTTTTTAAAACTTACTATTATATTGTCATGATTATTAATAGTAAATTAGAAATTGGTCACGACATCTTCAATAATATACCATCCAAAACCGACCAAATCACACTACACATGTAATCACAAAATTGCGGTGCAGTAATGGATTTGCCAAACCACATCGTGTGGTGCTTAAAATTTCTCAAAACCACACTGAACCACATCGCGAACACTCCTAATTACTGTAGTTGTGTGGGTAATTGAAATATACTATTTTATTGTCTCTCTCTTCCTAAATAAATTAAAAATATATTCTCTCTCTAGTCTCCGACAAACCCCTCTCTCTCTTCTCTCTCTCTCTCTCTCTCTCTCTCTCTCTCTCTCTCTCTCTCTCCCATTTGCTCAACACATTGGGATTAGATATCTTAGCCTATCTCGGTGGTTGTCCTATCACAAGCCTGGACGCTTTGGGTGGTCACTCGATGATTTTGTGTCCTTCGAAGAGTAGATCAGTGGTTGTGGTGGTGTTATGATTGGTGGGTTGACAATTTCGAAAGATTTTTGTCGGGAGATCAGGGTATATGACTGTGATTTCAAAATGATTATGTGATTTTTTAAATTTGGTTTTCTATGTATAGCTATGTGATTTTGTTCATTTGTTGGTTGTTGATAGTGGTGGTGGTGGTGGTGGGTTGTGAGGGTGGTGGTTATTATGGTTGAGTTTTATATTTTTATTTTTTATTTTGGGATGGGTATTAATTGTGGTGGTAATGGCTCGTATTTATTGTGGTTGTGTGGCTAGTTTGATTGTGGGTGAAGAGAGAAAGAGACAAAGAGGAAGAGAGAGAAATCACAATGGATGAAGAGAAACCGTAGTGAGGTAGAGAGATAAAGAGAGTGAAATGAATAAACTAATGAATACTATTAGTTTAGATGTGAAATATGAGAATTGGGATGTTAGATGAGTTGTACAATGACATGTTAAAATAAATAAAGTAGCATTTTAGATGGTAAAATAAGTAGTATTTTTTTAGGTACCCAAATGTAAATGCTCTTAAATAGAAGTAGATAGAAATGATGATGTGGGCCTCTTATTAGAGGTCCCCATGACTGATAGAATTTAAGAATAATTTACTAATTTTATAGTTATCTTTTACGATTGTTACGACACAAATTCTACCATTATCCTATATGTAGGACATTATGATTTATTGTTATTATTTTTGTGGACCACAATTTTTTTCGGCCCCTCAAAATAAGCCACATCAACATACTATAATTTTCTTTTAAACTCATTAGTCTTCTCATGATATATTACCTTTCTTTCTCCACTGAGTATACAATTAAACAAATTGCGCACATTGTGTAAGTACAGTGCCTCTAGAACTTAGAAATAAAAATGGGCAATTATAGTAAACCCACATGTGGTTTGGTCCAAATTTATATTGCCTACACGTGAGTTGAAAGTGTTACTTTGCTCACTTAAGGTTTGCTCTGTTTGTCTTCTGTAAATCACTTCTATTAAAAATAAAGATAAATATGTATTTTTTCTCCCTTTTTTATGTTCCTCTCCTCCAAAAAAAGTGTCACTTTGCTACCTAAGGTTTGTTCTGTTTGTCTTCTGTAAATCACTTCTGTTAAAAATAAAGATAATATGTATTTTTCCCCCTTTTTTATGTTCCTCTCCTCCAAAAAAAAAAAAAAAAAAAAACACATAAAAAGACACATAAAAAAAAAAACAAAGAGAAAATGAGATCTAAAAGTTGGGTTTTGTAAAAGTTAAGAACAAAAAAATCTATATCTCATTTCCATCTCTCCACGTTGGAATTCAAACTTAAACACTATAAATGATGTTCAAAGGTCATTTCTTCAAAGAATTCTGACTCTTGAAACCGGCTTGCAAACACATTGTTAAGCTTACATTTAATTAATGTGGGACGGTAGGATCATAAAATTAGGCCTCAATGTGAGAGAAGGTGAGAGGGATTAGACATTGTAGGATATGTTTGGTAGCTTTACTTACTTTTTCTTTGGGTGTTTGGTGTTTGCAAATAAAGTCAATCAAGGAGAACTTCGCAAGTCAGTCGCAATATGAAATGCTTATCTCTGGTCTTTCTTTCTTGACGCCATAGGAAGCATTTAAAACTAGTGTTCTTTCCATAGATCTATGCTCATTCTTGACTGATAGTTTCGACTTTGATGGTCTATATGCAATGTACGAATTTTTTTTTACAGTGGGTGAATCATACTCTATAATCATATCGAGTCTCAACTATAGATGAGTTCAGAGTTTGTTTTAATTTAATGATGTTTCTAAAAGTCACGTTGATGGTTGGATTAAATTAGAAGCATTTCATAAAATTAAACTAATTTGGTTTTACATACTCACGTGCTATGGAATGCTGTCACAAATTATAGAAAAGTCACATTATGATTACTGCAGAGCAATATAAGCTTAATTAAGAACCAAAATTGGAAGATATACGTGTACCATGTAAATTTTTTTATATGGAGAGCCAGCCATGATATAAGTCCAACAAAATGGAATTTGCAGGAACCTTGGTGTCCTAGCTGCAAAACCAATATTGAATCAACTGGACATGCTTTCCCTCCTACACAAAAGACAAAAAAAAAAAAAAAAAAAAAAAATCTCAATTAAGTGAATTCACGTTACCTTTTCAACTTTTCTAGTAGTAGTAGACTTCTACTCCTAGTATAATTCTATATATAAAATTAATAGATCCTACTTAGTAAACTTGATAGACTAGACAAAGCCACTTGTAGAATTTTTTTATGTGTCAAGTTTCTTTCTTGGATAGCCAACTTGAGACATACATCCATAACATGCTGTCCACTGAAGAGTTTTCAGCAGTTAAAAGAATTGGATAGCTTGCTAAAAAGATGGTAAAAATGAAAAAGAATGTTTCATATCCATTGGTTTACTCATTAGTGACTTTGGTATTGATCTTACCAGTTACAATAGCTACTGTTGAAAGAGCTTTTTCAGTAATGAACATAATTAAAAATCAATTACGCAATCGAATAGGAGATCAGTGATGAATGATTGCTTAGTCACATATATTGAGAAAGATATATTCAAGATTATTGAGTGTGAATAAATCATGCAGCGGTTTCAAAATATAAAAAATCGACAAGGGCAATTGAGTAAAATAAGCTAGATGTGAAAAAATAAATTTAAGTTTACATTTTATGTTGTATAACAATTACGTTATCATATAGTTGTTTAATTATTTTGTTATTAATATCAATTAATTTTTTTTTTAGATTAAGTTTTTACTTCCAATCTTGTCTTTTAATCTTGCCCCCCCTGACCTAAATTCCTGACTCCGCCACTGCCTTGAATGCTTTATTTTTAGGGGGAAAGAAGAAAGGCCTAAACTCAGTACCTTGGTTCTGGCGGAACTTCGGATAATTGTGGTAAAAGTAGAGGTCAAAGTCCACAAGACAACCAGTTGCAAATTCACCATGAGTGTGTGCCTTGTAGAACAGAATGCAGAATGCACAGCAAGTGCAAGCACAGATGTAGCTAGTCACTGATGATGTGCAAGCAAAAATGCAGTCAGCCACTGATGAAGAATGAATGATGGGATGCAACGATGCCGTTTTTAACTCTAGTGTTTAGTGTTTAAACATTAGCATCGAAATGTACCGTATCACTTAAGTCAGGAAATGTGAAACGCGCCGTTTGGACTATTAGTTAGTTGGTTAAGCATCCAAATTACTATTAGACACATGTAATTAGTTTGTTAAATCAGTTATAACTGATTTTCCCTCTTTTAAGCTTCTCTCTCTCTCTCTGTATATAACCAAAATAGAGACTTATTGCCAAAGGGCTTATACCTGAATTGACACATCCCCATGTATAAAGTCTTTCGAGGTCTAGGGGAGAAAGAATTCAAGCTGCAGAGTTAGCAACATGTTGTAATTATCTCTCAAAAAAAAAAAAACGGTGACTTATTTTGAAAATTCATTCATGCATTTTATGCAATATAGGCTTATAGTCCCATCAACAGCATCCTTCAAGTTAACTTGGCCTCTCATCAGGTTCTCCCAACTTGGTGAGAGTGTATCTTCAAAGTCAATCTATCAATTAATTAAAAAAAAACAGCTTAATTTTCAGGTTCCATATATTAAATTAATGATGGATTTGAACCTAGAGAGTTAAATGTGTTGTTGGAGATATTACAAATTTTGCAATTGGTAAATTAATATTCACTGTCACACGATCAATTTAATTATAAATATTTTTGTAGTAGAGTTGGTAATAACTTTAGCATTTTCCTGAGAAAATATATTTAATGATTCTTTGAATTTGGTAATCCAAACTTTGGATTCCAAACATCTTATATCATTGGATGTGTAAAAGTAATGGTCAAATTTATTAGCATATATTCCTTGCTCATCTAATGTTTAATAAAACTATATAATGATATGCTTGTTTCTTTAAGGATTTTTGCTTTGTTTCTTATTAATTTTAGTAAAAATCTACACATTTAGGAAAACTCAATTAGGTTATGGTTCTGTTATATCATGCTACTACTAAGATGGGTATATTTATATGTGCTTTTATTTTTAATGTAGTTTCAATAAAGGTATTTACTATAAACCGTTTAGTCTTGGACAGTTGGATGAAGCACAAGTAGACGCCATATAAAAATCTAAATTACAAAGAAGCCCTGTTCATTCCTACAATTTTATTCATAGGAAGTTGAAACTGCAGGGTTTAAATACATGGTAATATCAAAATTTTATGTTGCGCAATAGAACAAGATGTTTTACTATAAATGACACGGCATGTTTAGATTAATGTATAATAAAAATGATATTAATAATATGTTCATTCTGAAAATATATTACTCTAATTACCATTTGTCACTTTAACAAAATAAAAAAAAAATAGTGTACCTAACCTTACTCAGTCTCGGTACACATATACTAAGTTACTAACCATGAAAACTTTAGCACTAGAGTTGAGTGCATTGATGATCATCTTGCTCTCAACGGGTCCAGTATTGTTAATTTCATCTCATACTAAAAATAATTTCCGTACCATGTTTATTCTAATTTATTCATTGGACAGTATTTTGAATTTCATCTCTTGCTACTGGTAATTTCCATCTCATACTATTGCTAATGATCATCTTCCTCTTAACGGGTCTAGTATTGTTAATTTCATCTCATACTACTGCTAATTACCATATCATGTTTATTCTAATTTATTCATTGGATGGTATTGTTAATTTCATCCCTTACTATTGGTAATTTCAGTAGGATAAGACAGTAAAGGATGCGGTTTTTCTAGTGTCTTTATTAGTCATATTTCTACATGAAGCTTTTTGATTAGTCATGTTTCACGATGGTATGATTCTTATTTTCAAGGGGAAGAAAAGTACAAAAGGCTTCTAGAAAGCATGGAGTAATTTTTGGTAAGTTTAATATACAGTATCTGAACATTTCACATTTCAAATACAGTTTCTGTAAGTTGTACTTATTGCTTCTTTGAAAATAAATTTTGTAGTCTGTTTAGTGTTTAGAAGCAACAATATCATGTTAAACAATTTTTTCTTTTTTTTTCTGATAAGTAAAAAGATATTTTAGAAGGGGGAGGGAGTTAAACAATTATGGAAGTGACAAGGATTTATTCATTTATTAGTAATGGTAGTAGTAACACAATAAAAACACCAACAAAAGGAGATGATAAACCAATATTTTAGAGATTGGATGATCCCTGGGGGTGTTGTATGACAATATAATTATAAGCATCTAGAGTCAGAAAATCATCCAATGTTGGTGTTGTGCACTGCCTAGTGAATATCTTGCAAGCCTCCCTTCTTGAACTTTTTCTTGCCAACCTCACTTTCAATCCTAGTCATCTCTTCTTCCACCACTCTCCCAAATAGGTCCTTTGTCACTTTCACTCCAAGCCCATCTCCATCCAATTCCACTCCATATTTCAACCACTACCAGTTCTAAACCCTACTAATTTCAGCAGTTGCTGCATCTTCCATAAGGTTGAAAAGAGGATCTGATCCTGATCCAGTAAGCCAAGCTGCCAAATACTGGATTCCAACCCGAGTATTGAGCTAGAGACCTTCTATTGTCCGAACTCCTCTAGGCCTTTGCAAAAGGTCGTCTTCAGTTAAGGCAGCCGCATCTTCACGCTTCACAGTTTGGATTTGATTAAGGGCATTGCCCATGTTGTTAGTGAAGACTTCCATGCAAACTGAGATTAGTCCAGGGTGAGCTGCCTAAGTTCCATCATGTCCTGCCTTCACTTCTCTTAGCTTGTCCTTTCTCACTAGGTCCAATGCTGCCTCATTTGCTGCTGGATCATCCTTAATAGGAATTTGTGCCGCCTGCTCAATAATTAAGATGAAAGCTTTGTTGTGCCAACATGAACCAAGGGAGTTAGAAATACTGAATGTAATTGTATTGTATTTCCTGATGAAAGAATGTACATAGGTGCCTTTATATAGGAGACATATGTGTGCAGTACAAGTAAATATGTGTGCTATACAAGTAACCTAACTGGGCGTAAAGCCCACAATATATTATACACGTTAACTGCCCCCTCAAACTCAAGGTGGATGTGAGACCAGCTTGAGGTTGTCAACCAAAGTACGAAGGCGTCCCTTAGGATGTGACTTGGTGAAGATATCTGCAAGTTGATCTTTAGAGGAGACTGAGATCAGCTCAAAAGCAACATGGACAAGATGAAAACGGATAAAATGACAATCGATCTCGATGTGTTTAGTCCGTTCATGGAAGACATCATTGTGAGCAATATGAATAGCACTCTGGTTGTCACAATAAAGAGGAGTAGCAGAGGATGTAGATACACCTAAATCTTTGAGAAGCCATCGTAGCCAAAGGAGCTCAGATGTGGTATCAGCAAGGGCACGATATTCTGCTTCAATACTGGAGTGGGCCACATGAGTTTGTTTCTTACTTCGCCAAGAAATCAGAGAAGAACCAAGAAGAAAGCAATAACCAGTGGTGGACCTGCGATCAGTGTGATCTCTTGTCCAATCAGCATCAGAAAATGCACGGAAAATAAGAGGAGACTGAGCAGAGTAGAAAAGACCATGGAAGAGAGTGCCCTTTAGGTATCGAAGAATGCGTAGAACAGCAGCATAGTGAGTCGATCGTGGTGCAGATAGATACTGGCTCACCTGGTGTACAGCATAAGAAATGTTTGGACGAGTGATAGTGAGATAAACTAAGCTGCCAACCAAGCGTCTATAAAGAGAGGGATTAGACAATGGTTTCCCCCCTGAGGGAGTCAGATGCACATTAAACTCAACTGGAGTGTCAACAGTCTTGCTATCAGTGAGTCCAGCTTGAGACAAGAGTTCAGAGACATACTTGGCTTGAGTAATATAAAGCCCATCTGTAGAATGAGTGATTTCAAGACCCAAGAAGTAGCTGAGATGTCCAAGATCTTTCATCTCAAACTGCTGACTGAGAAAAGCCTTGAGTTCTTGAATGCCACTGAGGTCATCACCTGTATGATCATATCATCCACATATAGGAGAAGTAAAATAGTGCCTTTATCAATGCGACGAAGAAATAAGACAGAATCATAATGACTGGTCATGTAACCCAAGCAAGAGATGGTAGAGCTGAATTTGGCAAACCAAGCTCGTGGAGCTTGTTTAAGGCCATAAAGTGCACGTCGAAGATGACAAACCTTGTTTGAGTCAACAGAGAGACCAGGAGGAGGTTGCATATACACTTCTTCACTTAAATCCCCATTAAGGAATGCATTTTTGACATCCATCTGAAAAATGTCCCATTTACTGGCAGCAGTAACAGCTAAGAGGGCACGAACAGATGAGATACGAGCAACCAGAGCAAATGTCTCTTCATAATCAATCCCATACTCTTGTGTAAAACCTTTTGCAACAAGACGAGCTTTGTAGCGCTCAATGGACCCATCAGAGCGAGTCTTAATCTTGTAGATCCACGCAGGAGCAGGAGACCCAAGCTCAGAATTGGGGTTGGGTAGCTCGTCTTCAACCTGTTCATCTTCCACCTGTTCATTAAAGGGTGAACTAGAAAAAGATCAGTGATATCTGGTGGTTGGACAGAGAAGTCTACAGCAACAGAATCAGGAGCAACTACAGGAGGATCAGGAGCAGCTACAGAAGGAGTATATGCCTCATCTGGAAAAAGATCTAAGACAGAAGAGGAAGACAGGAAAGCACTGAAATGAGAGAGCTCGACAAAAAAGGCGATGTTCCCAAAAGACAACATTGCGGGAGACACGAAGATGATGAGAGACAGGATCATAACACCTATACCCCTTTTGAGTTTCGCCATAGCCAAAAAAACAATAAAGCCTTGACCGAGGCTCAAGTTTGTTATGTTCATGTGGCTGAAGAAGAACGAAACAAGCAGACCCAAAGGAGCGAAGGTGGTGATAGTCTGGAGGTGACCCAAAAAGGTGCTCATATGGAGTTTGATTTTGGATAACAGGACTCGAAATGCGATTAATAGTATGAACAGCATGAAGAGCAGCTTCACCCCAAAAAGGAGCAGGAACTTTGGCAGAGAGAAGGAGAGCACGAATAGTGTCAAGAATATGACGAAGTTTTCGTTCGGCTCTACCATTTTGCTGAGAGGTACTTGGACAAGTTAGCTAATGAACAGTGTCATAGGAATGCAAAATAGCTTGGAAAGCATATTGCGTATATTCAAGAGCATTATCAGATCGAAAAATTTTGATGCGTCTGGAAAACTGAGTTTCAACCATTTTTGCAAAATTAGAATATACTTCCAATACTTCAGAACGATGTTTCATATTAAAAATCCAGATATAGCGAAAGTAATCATCAACAAAGACAACAAAATATCTAGACCCACCAATACTAGAGACAGAGGATGGCCCCCAAACATCAGAATGAATAAAGTCAAAGATATCAGTGGATATTGATTCACTAGTATTGAAAGGCAAAGCTGGTTGTTTTCCTAACTGACATGAAACACAATCAAAATTTTCTGTAGACACTGAACCTAACAAACCTCTAGAGGCCAATTGTTGTACCCGAGAGGAAGATGCATGACCAAGTCGAGCATGCCAAAGTGTAAGGGAAGGAGTGGAAGAAACTGCAGCAGCTGCAGCAACAGAAACAGGAGCAACAAGTGGAAGACGAAGGTTGTCCACGGGAAACATACGCCTAACTCTAAGACCGGTCCCAAGCTCCTGTCCCGTCCTAGGATCCTGCACAATGCACCCAGAATAATCAAAGGTAATGCGATAACCCAACTCAGCTAATTGTCCCACAGAAAATAAATTATAAGAAAGGTCAGGAACATTAAAGACTCCAGGAACCGAGAGGTTGGAGGTTGAAACTGAACCTATATTATGACCAGACATTGTGGAATCATTTGCTGTGCGAATATTAAGAGGGTGCGGTGCAGGTTTAAGATCAGAAAATAAGGACGAGTGAGGTGTCATGTGATTGCAATAAGCAGAATCCATAAGCCAAGAGGTAGGAGACATACCAGATAAAGCTGAGAGAGAAGAGGAATAAGATGCATTACCAACCATATGAATGACATTGGCGATGATATTTATAAGGTCATCTCTGAAAATGGAGAAAGTGGATCCAGAAGACTTAGACTGTGCAAAGATAGGAGCCATTGGTTGGACACTCTCAATGTTAGCAACAATAACAGCAGAAATTGAAACAGTTGATTTGTTGCGATAATAGCAAGTCTCAATATTGTGGCCAAAACGTTTGCAAAATTTGCAAAAACGTTTGATTGGTTGGCAGCAATGATTGTTGCAATAAGAAGAAGACCTGCCCTTATTCTTCATTTAGAAGCAAAATATGCAAAAATGGACTGCAAAAATGAAATCTACGCGAAAAAACTGGGTAAGGAGAACCTGGACTGCAAAAAGTCAACTATGGCCCAAAGTCAACGGTCAAATCTGGTCAAAGTCAACCTTTTAGCAACGGTCAACAGATGACGTCAGCAGGCTGACTGGTGATGACGTCAGCAGATGATGTGTCGCTGATGTAAGCAGGTGACGTCAGCTAGGGCTGACGTGGCGGTGATGACGTCAGAGATGACGTCAGCATGTGTCCCAGTGGCGCGTGAGGCGCGTGGGTCAGCTTCGCCGAAGATCTTAGCGGCACGTGAGCCAGCCAATGAAGGTGATTCTTTGCCGAAGATGCAGATCAGGGAAGGACGATTCTAATGGTGTCGACGGAAACAAGATTGGAGCAGCCCTGGTGGCGTGTGGATGTATTGGCCGAAACGTTGACCGGCGCGTGTATGGTCAGATATGGATGTTTCTGGCGGCGATGTGTAGATCAAGTGAATAGCTACACGGTGATATGTCTTATGTCCTAATCAGAGGTTGGATGTGACAGATCCGATGATGGCAGTGGTTTTGGCAGTGGAGGAGCAGCTTCTGGTGGTGGAGATTCAACCCTGAGGACCTCTGACAGCGGGGAGCAGTCAAGAGAGGGCACTGAAAGGGTTTACTGACCACAGAAGTTAAGGCAGCGGAAAATACTGACAAAACAAGACTTTAAGACACAAGAAAATTAGAGCAGTGGCTCTGATACCAAGTTAGAAATACTGAATGTAATTGTATTGTATTTCCTGATGAAAGAATGTACATAGGTGCCTTTATATAGGAGTCATATGTGTGCAGTACAAGTAAATATGTGTGCTATACAAGTAACCTAACTGGGCCTAAAGTCCACAATATATTATACACGTTAACAAAGGGGTTCTTAAACACATAAATATCTACAAAATAAGTACATGCATGTCAATGTTTAGTGAATTCACTTGAAATGGACTTTGAGACTAATGCCAGTGTATAGATTGCATTGTTATTTAAAATTTCAAATTAAGTGGGACTGGATACTTTTTTTAAAATTTAATATTTAATCTAAACCACGAAATGCACCCATTTCAAATGGTTTTGTATCTTACTAATTAACATCTCTTGTATAGTCAGTTACATATTTTGGTTCTTGTTTTGAATTTGAAAGCTATTTTAGACATTTACAACTCACACTATCATCTAATAAGTAATAACTATAGTTCTACCCCTACATCACCAATCATAGAAATACAAAGAGAAGAATGACCCCAACAACCGTTATGATTTTAATCAACAATATTGTAAACTAATGCATCAAACATAAACTGTCAATATGACTGGTTGGTAATAGCAAAAGAAGAAAACCTAAAAACTAAAAAAATTCCTAGCTTTGGTCGACGTATGCTACATTGAATTGACGTAGCAAACTTAATAGGATAACTTGAAACTTTTATAAAGGATCTTATATGTAATATAAATATCTTGGGAGGAAAGAATAGTTCCCAACAGATTACTTGTTGACTTAAAAGTAAAAAAGCACTCCAATTCACAAAGATGGCAATACCACCCAAACACCCAAGGCAAGTGCTAAAAATAACTTAACTAAATTTAAGGCAATCTTATTTTTCATGAGGATGAGATGCAAAATGCACTTAGTGTTCTTCATTCTATGTATGTTGGCATAGAATGAAGAATAGTAAACTCAAATAAACCACATATAGAATAATTACTGAAAATTTAGAATATCAATCATTTGGCACTTTGTCAAATCCAATTAGTCATCATTTATTCATAATAGAATAATACAGATTTTCAGTACAAATATATGCAATTTATGACAATTAAAAGGGACAATCAAACCGGGGGCCATCTTCAAAATCAAAGGTGTTGGCAATATGTGCTACAAAAATCAACGTTTTTAAGTAAAAACCAACCTAAGAAATCAAGTAGTAGATATAGTGGAGAGAGCGACTTTACCACCAAATCTTATTTGTGTGTTTGAATCATTAAATTTACATACAAAAGGAATCTCCTTCACTGTCAAATCATTTTGGGATTAAAACTTTTCTGTGTTGTCCTTGTTGGGCTGGGCTTGAGAGTTTGAATGAGTTAATTTTATTTATTTATTTATTTATTTATTTTTGAGAATAATACACTACAGATAGGACAACGCGATTGATTGATAAAATTTTAACTTATACATTTTTTTTTTAGGTTTAAAAATTTATTAAAATCTATAAAATTTATTTTTTTGTAAAAATATGAAGTTTTACTTTAGCTGTTGATGATGGTAATAGTCATGGTGCAACCTTTCTCATTTTAGTTTTTTTATTTTATTTTATTTTATAGAAATTTCTTATTTTAGTTTATAATAATAATAATAATAACTCGACCAAATAATTTCATATAAAATTAGTTTTATGGAGGATGAATTTTGAAGATTTAGATAGATTGATACTATTTGTATGGAAGAACATGAAATTAAAATTAATAATAACAAGGGCGAATTCATTGCTAATTTTCAATTACATCATAGTTAATTGACTATCAACCTAGTTAGCTTGTTAGCTCAACCCATTAACCTGAAATATATTGTGTATGGTGAGGGCCGATGGGCCAAATTTGAGAGATAAAAAAGTAATACTTTAAGATTGCAAACATAATCACGACTCATGGAAATACTTAAAGTGATTATAGTAAATTATGCTTACTACACAATTTGCTAATTTTGATTTTTTTAAAAATAAAAAATAAATATTGGACATTTTGTTTATTAAAAGATGAAAAAAGAAAAAAAAAAATGTAAACCTTGAAAAAAAATAACATTGAATGTAAATAAGTTATATAAAGCCTGTTTAATAGCAATGTTTAAATAATGGTGTTCAAAACAATGTGATACTATGGTTTAAAAAGTGTTTCGTTGTTAGAACACTTGTTTAAGTATAAATAATGTAAAAAATGGGGACTGCCAACATCGAGCCAGGTTGAACATTTTATTCGGGTAGCCTTTACATGAACACCTCCAGTTAATACAGATAAATTGCGGACTGTCAACATCAACTACAGCAATTGACATTACTCATTTTTAAATTTTAATAACAGAATAAACAAATCAACTAGGAACAATAGAAGACAACCATCACAGTACAAGAATTACTTGTCCATGTCACAAGTCACAATTGCTTGGATATAAATATCAAATATCACTAAAACAAAAACAATTCAAGCTCTCTACATATCGATAAATATTAACTGGCATACACCATAATTCACTAATATTAACAAGGATGATTACAATATAACAAACTCAGCTCCTGTGAGTAGTTTTTCCTTTAGCCTCTTGGCAGCTTCTCTGGCGCCTAGAGTCTTCAAACTAATTACTTAGCCATGAACCTAGTTTTTTGGAATAAAACTACTAAGCTCTGAACATTTACAAATAAATATATATTTTACTCATCCATATGCATCATACATATAAATTATTCAATAACATAATTGAACATTTTAAACTGTTGATGAATGTTAACTCTTATGACCCATTGAGAATGTAATGAAACCATCTGAACCAACACTATGGATTATAATATAACTATGTAAGTAGAGGCACATATATAGATGACATCAAATTTTTTTTTTTTTTTTGGTGGTAAATTTCACTAAGACCCTGTAAACTTTTATATTGTTGAAATAAGACCTTGTCAACCTATTTTTCCCCCACCAATTTGGTATTATACCAATAGACCCTTCTATCAGTGTTCCATCTAATTGCTAATGGAGAGATCACATGGCTTACAATAAAAAATGAAAAAAATCGAGCATCTTGCAAGGTAGTCTAAGGCAAAAGATGACCTTAAGGCACCACAGTCTTGCATCACCCAAGGCGTGAAGCGACAAAAAGGCGCTAGCCAAAGTAAAGCGAGGCACCAAATTCAAAATATATTTATTATACATATAGAACTTAAATCATATGTACCTATCGTATTGAAATATTAAAAATGAAATGTTTTTAAATGCGTTGCATGAATATATTAGGTCTACCAAATGATTTCAGAATAGGATTAACTTGGTTTAGGATCTATTAATTATTTTAACAATAGGTTCTATAACATTCTTTTTTAAATTAATAGTCTAATAATAGGTTTTACAACAAACTTCTATAAAAATAAAATAATAATAAATAAATGCTAAGGTTCTTGCCTTAGTACCGTTTTTATGACTTAAGGTGGTCACCTTGCTCTCCTAGACTCTAAAGTTGAGTGCCTCACTAAGGGCGCTCGCCTTTAACTACAATGGCATCTTGTCATTGGTACCCTTCCTTACCCCCCTCCCCCCTTTCTCTCTCTCTCTCTCTCTCTCTCTCTCTCTCTCTCATGAAAAGTTTTGGAGAATTTGATTCAAGGGAAAAAAAAAAAAAAATCAGCAGAATATAAAAGTAGGAGAATTTGTTTGTGTGAAACAGAAGAAACATAGGGAAGATAGGAACGGAAAAGCCAAGGGTCCGTTTGGTAGGAAATTTCTAGTATTGTTATTCAGTTTTCAAAGTTGTAGAAATACGTGTTTAAATGTTATAGAAAACGTGTTAAAAATGTTATTATTGTTTAAATATTGAAAACTGTTATTTAAACGCCGGTACTAAACAACCCTTACAACTTTTAGAGCATGCCAAACTAAAATGGCTTGATATGAGTGACATGGGAAAGACAGTTTCAATCGAAAAAGGCAATGGTAAGATCATATCCAAAGATGGTAAAAGACTAACATGGGTTGGGCCTTTACAAAAATGGACAGGGATTCCATTTTACTTAACAGGAAAAGATTTTTATTTTATTTTTGGAATACTTCTAGCTAAAAAAGAAAAAGTTACTCTAAATAGTCCCTACCCTAGTTGGAAAAACAGTTCGGAACCAATTCTTTTCGGCGGTCTAAATTTGCCATAGATGAGTTTTGCTTCATAGAACGATAAATCTACCTTAACAGACCTAAAATCATTACTTGTACGTATTACTTAATAACTGTTAGGTTTTAGATCCCTATAAACTAGATTATTTAATCTAATTAATTAACCAAGTTGATTATTAAGTTTATTATTCAGATCTAATTTAAAATAATAAAATTATATCATGTAAAATAGTGGAAAAGTAAATAAGACTACGATATAATAACCCAGGAAAACCAAACCGGTAAAAAACCTGGGAATGATTTAATCTAGCTATCTTCAAGGTAAAAAACAAATCTACTATAGAGAATTGAAATTTACAATAAGACTGAGATCACTAACATCCTATTACTACCACATGTACAACTTACTAACACGACCATGTGCAAACTTCAAATCCATGGACTTTTTCTTTATTAGGCCTTTGCAATACAAGCACCCACACTTGTGATAAAAAACACAAACTCTCTTGTTTGTGACTCCAATACCACCCTTGAAGGTTTAGATTATCAGCATCTTTGATGACTAGAGAAGGCAACAACTTTTATAACACCGCATCTTGAGATTCTTCAAGGAATAATACCGGTAGAAGACATGAAAGAGTTTTTTGGGTACAAAACCCTAGATACAAAAATAGGCACACTCTTCTCTCACTGAAAGCCTCATAAAAATGTGCTTAGGGTTTCCTTTATATACTAGGAGAAATAGATCTGAAACCCTAATCCTTTTTGGGCTTGAATTGCTGTTGAGTCGAACTTAAAATTCTGCAGACCCATATTTCGATCAATCGAGCCTATTTTTCGATCGGTCGAACCAGGCAAATTTTGAAATCTTCTTTCTGCAACTTACTTGCTCTTGAATCTTGACTTGAATCACCTTGAGTATTGTCTAATAATACTTATAGACTCTAAGATCTATATCTAAACAAATTTATATTTATGATTTGCCAATTGTTCTAAACTTTTAGAACCTAACAATAACTAATTGTCTTCTTAAAAAAAAATTGGTTTTACCAAGATAAAAAAGTTTATGGAAATGTATTTGGGGCAAAAATAAATATTCCTCATCAAGCTAAGGGTCCCACGAACAATGTGGATGTAAGAAATGATGGTGTACTCTGGTGATGCCTTGTATTGGCACTTTCTTAGAAAATGAATGCACTTCCAAAGTGGTAAGGAAACCTATACTGGCCATCAAATGTGCCTAACCATTTCCTTGGGTCATGAAAATTTTTATTAGACCGAATAACTGCGTAACACCATATGTCTTTAAGGCACCAATCTACAATTGCCACAAATATTAATCTCCACAAAAATCTCGAGTAACAGTAAAGTGTAATTCTCGAGTAACAACAAAGTGTAATTCGAAATCAATTACATTTTGCATTTTGGTAAAGCGAATTGCCACACTTAATCAACTCAAAATCAATCAAATTTTATAATCAAAAGGGAAAATCGATCGAGTATTACTGATATATGAACAAGAAGATAGCTCCTCACCATTACAATAACCCTTCAGCGTAATTAAACTTTACATGCAAACAATGGGGAAAAAGCCCTAGGAATTTATTATAATGAAAATACAGCTTCAAAATAATAATAATAATAATAATAATAATGATGATGATGATGATGAAAATACAGGCCTTATCCCTTGTGTTTTATTTTTATTTTCGAAAATACCAGGCTAAAATAAATATATTCTCCTGGAACAAAGAATATTCTTTCTAATATTATCAAGAAACAAAACAGAAACAAAAAAAATCCACGTAAATTACAAAGAATATTCTTTCTAATATTACGTTTTTCCACGTCCGTCCAAAGGTTTACTTAGACTTAGAGCCACCGGGATTGGTAGTATCCCCTTGACCACCTTGACCACCTTGAACAACAACGCCGCTGCTGCCGCCGCCACCACCACCGTCATCACCACGGTCTACGTTTACATTACGTACCCTAAACCGCTCAAGCCTCAAATCCGATTCTCCTCCTCTATTAGATGGTGTTCTTGGCGAGCCAACGCTCAAACTCCTTTGCAAGGTTGGAGTTGATCTCCTTCTATTCACTTGAAGATGAGGTATTTGTACTTGAGGCACACCACCACCACATTTCTTAGACAACTCTACAAATTCATCATGAAGTTTCGGAAAGCTTTTCTTGCATAATTCCTTTCTTCGAACATAGAGCTCCCTAGAGAATTTTAACAATGACAACAACCTTGGATCGACTGGTTTCTCTGGCTTCGGTTCAAATCCGTAGTAGTTATTAGCACCCATATACATATTGTCACCATAATAATCATATTGTTGCCGATACAAACCACTTTCAAATATTGACATATCATCAATTGTGCCGAAAGTTGGTTGATTCCAAGAGCTTGATGGCATGTTGTTTGTAGGATAATTGGTCATTCTCTCATCCGATGGATACCAAATTGGGTATGTTCCTTGTTCATAAGGTTGCCCCCATGGTGCGTGGTTCTCCATGAACACTGCTTTTTTGGTTTAAAAAACAAAATTGAGAGGAATAAAGAAAAACCAAGATTGAGACTTTATTTTTTTGGAGAAGAAAGTTGAGACTTGAGAGAACTAAAGAATGAGATTGGACTTAGGTGAAAGTATAGCAAAGAGCTCAATAGGTTTGATTTTGATATGTGGCTTTGGTTTCTTTGGTCTGATGAAAAAGTTGATAACTTGGGGTATTTATAAGGGTGAGATGTTGGAAAAACTTGATGGTTTATTCAAAATCAAACTTGATATTAGATTAAGCTAAGCCATTACTTGGTCATTACTCCAAGCTACGTGTTTTTGACTAAAAAATAGCAATTTCAAGGATAATATTGGCTAGAGTGACTTCTTCTTATGACAGCCCAGTTGAGGCCTCATTAAATCGAGGGTTTCATGATATTTGCGATAATAGGACTGGCTTGTCACGCCGTATTTTAATAAATCCGTCATGACTCATGATAGCATTCTTGGAGACATGGATCACTTGCAAAGTGTTTGGAAATTTTCTTAAGGGAAATTGTGTTGGCCATTTCGTTTTCGTGTACAATATTAGGCCCACGTTTTAACGATTATGAAGAAGTTTCTTAGAACAAAATTTGGACTAATCCCTTTCTATGATCAAATTCCGTGTTCCTAATAATAACTATGATTCCTAACTTTAAAGTCCAACCCAGGGACCCATATATATCAATGGTAAAAAAACGAGTCCAGTAAGTTGGAGTAAAAACTTAAAAGTTCAAACTAAATTTATTCATTACTTTTACTTCTTTTTTGCTGTCAATTTGATCTATCTTTTTCTCAAACGAGTCCAGTAGTCTAGGTTATATTCATTATTCAACACGGTCCTTCTATTAACATCGGCTAATAATAATTTGTTAATACTAATTAATAGTGATGTGACAAGCATAATTAATTAAAAAAAAAAAACGTTTTTATGAAAAAGTACAAGGCGCCTACTTGTTATCAAATTCAGTAATATAAGATTAAATATAAATCCTAGTTTTTATTTATATTAAAAAAAAAAAAACCTAGTTTTTTCGCAAAGCAAAGATTTAAATAAAATTGTGGGGCCAGAAAATTAGGCAGCCTTGGCTTACCTTAAACCAGGCCCAGAGGCCCATGCCGAGGATGCATGTAGAGTCCGAGGATAAAAGTACGGCGTCCGGCCCCCAAGGAACATATCCGAGGACGACCCCGTCCTCGGACATCCGAAACCTTAGAAGCACACGAGTACCACTCCACCAAAGAAGGGTTTTCTTGAATATCCGAGGAGGAAAGGGCAAGCGCTACGCGTCGGCGACGGGAGTACGGTGAAGAAGCAAGTCTAAGGCGAGCTGTTACCTCCACATTAAGTGCCCTCAACTAACGTCCTGGCCGCATTAATGAGGATAGGATTCCTGAACAGTGCTGTCTTGGGTGCTGCAACCCACAGGAGGAATGGGAATGCGGCTGATGGGACAGGCTCTCAAGTGGTGGCCTGGCTGATCAACGAATGTAGGGTTAGGATCAGTTGAGAGAGGTGTATATAATGTAAGGAATCTTTCTTGAGAAGGGGAGGGGAAAATCTGAATTAAGAAGGACTGTAGCAACTTATATTCTCTGAATTCTTGTAATCAATCTTCAAAGAAATAATAAGAACTCCAGGCTCCGGAAGGCAAGTCCGAGGAGCATTATTGTGCATCCTAATTCATGTTTAGGTTGTTAAACCTACAGGCAACCATGCATGGCAGTTGCATTCTTTACTAGGGCCTAGTTCTTGAGCCCACTCTCTATAAATTCATTGTAGGGCAAGCTGGGCTTGGGTCCACTCTCTCAACCCGTAGAAGTGCTCAAACCCGGTCTCTACAATTGGCGCCGTCTGTAGGGAGAACTCGTGCATCAGTAAGGACAACAGCCAGGCATGGTAGGGTCAGACCCTCATCAAGTGAGTTCCCATCGGCACGAACTAGCTAGATCCCAACGTCCGAATGACTATGGCAACACTGGGCATGGCCAGAACGAGGAGAACGGATGATTCCGAGAAGGAAGTGTGCATACCTCACAAACTAGCGAAAGCCACATGCATAGAAGCGGCCGCGTGCCCCAGAGGGGCGATAATGGCTCAGCCACGTGATCGCGAGAGGATAAGAGTCACGCCTCCTAGAGACAGGACGATAAGGTGGCCATGCAGCGAGAGATAGATGATCTGAAGAGAAAGTTGGCCATGCACAGCGAAGGCGATCCGAGCCCAGCCTTGACCTACCCTTTGACGACGAAAATGATGACGACTACAGGCAAAGGTCGACAACACCCCCGAGCGAAACTTTCTTCCACGGGGATGAGCGTTACCAGAGGAGTAGGCGTGGCAGCCCAACCCCTAGGGGATTAGGAAGTGACGCCATGAGCAAGGCACTGGATCGGCTCTCCAGATCGCCCTTTACGCGTCACATAGAAGAGGCGGTGCTCCCTCGGAGGTTCCAGCAGCTAACCTTCACTGTTTACAATGGCAAAACGGACCCCGTGGAGCACGTGAGCCAGTTCAACCAGAGGATGGCCGTTCACTCTAAGAACGAGGCGCTGATGTGCAAAGTCTTCCCATCCAGCTTGGGACCTGTGGCAATGAGGTGGTTCAACGGCTTAAGGACGAATTCCGTAGACTCGTACAGACAGTTGACCCAAGCCTTTGGTTCCCGTTTTGTCACGAACAGCAGACCTCCTCGGCCCATGAGCGCGTTGCTGTCCCTGACCATGCGCGACGACGAGACCCTCAAGGCTTACTCGGCCAAGTATTGGGAGATTTACAACGAGCTGGATGGCAAGTACGACGATGTCGCCATCAACACATTCAAGAACAGGCTCCCGATAGGGCACGGCCTGAGGAAGTCCTTAACTGGTAAGCCCGTCACCAGCATGTGGCAGTTAATGGATCGGATCGACAAATACAAACGGGTGAAGGAGGACTTGCTACAAGGCAAGGGGAAGGAGAAAGCTATCCCTTAGGAGAGGAGGGATTCCAGGTCGGACTGATATAACAATGCCCGTCCGAGGAGAGATTTCATGGGGCAATCTGGGGCGACAAACGCCCAGGCTGTCGGTGTTGTGTTTCGAGAACTGGTGCACAGTGTGCTGGAAAAGATCAAGAACGAACCGTACTTCAAGTGGCCGAATAAGATGTCGGGGGATCCTGAGAAGCATAATCAGGACCGCTACTGCCAATATCACCAGGACCACGGGCACTCTACGGAGGACTGCAGGAATCTCTGGAACTATCTGGACCAGTTAGTCCGTGAGGGGAAGCTGAAGCACCTCTTGCACCATTCCAGCAGCTAGCAGGGCCAGACTTACCAAGAGCCACGGAAGGACACTGCCATGAGGCAGCCCGCTAGAACGATTAATGTGATCTTGGCTGCGCTAGGAAGAATAGGCATGCGCCCTTCGCGAGTGCTGTCTGTGACCCAGGTGGCCGCCGAGGAGCCCCAGTCCGAGCCGAATAGGGCCAGAAGAAGTTGTCACCCGACCTTGACTTTTTTTGAGGAGGACAAGGACGGGACCACCCAACCCCATGATGACGTCTTGGTGATCACCCTCAGGATTGGGGACTATGAAGTCAAAAGGGTGATGGTGGATGGTGGCAACGCAACGGAGGTCATGTACCCCGACCTCTATAAGGGGCTGGGGCTAAAGCCTGAGGACTTATTGCCCTATAGCTCCCCCTTGATGAGCTTTGACGGGAAGCTAGTCATCCCGAAGGGCGTGATCAGGCTGCCCATCCAGACCGGCCCGGAAGTAGTAGAAGTGGACTTTATAGTGGTGAACACTTACTCCCCCTACACTGCCATTGTGGGAAGGCCTTGGCTCCACACCTTGGGAGGCGTTGCCTCTTCCTTGCACCAGAAGGTGAAATTCCCGTCTGGAGGCCGAATCCTTGAGATCCGAGGGTGCCAGTCAACGGCAAGGCGGTGTATGGTCGCAGCCACCTCACGTCCGCAAGATACGGAGCCCTCGGCCACCGTGGCCGAAAACTTATAGCAGTTAACCACCTCGGTGGCACTAGCTGACACGGCCGCCAAGGAAGCAGGGCTTGAAGGCCTAGAAAAAGTGGTCATCGACAACGACCAAGAGAGGTTCTTTCAGGTCGGAACCCAACTGCCTCCCCGAGAGAATGAGGAGTTGCTTGAGTTCCTTAGGAGGAACCTTGACTTGTTCGTATGGGATCCCTGCGATGCCCCAAGGATTGACCCATCCTTCATTTATCACCACCTTAACGTCAACCCTTCGGTGATCCCCAAGAAGTAGCCACCCCGACGCCCGTCAAAGGAGCACGCCGTGGCAATTAAGGAAGAGGTCAATAAGCTTAAGCACGCGGGGGCTATTAAAGAGGTATTCTACCTAGAGTGGTTAGCCAACACTGTGGTGGTCAAGAAGAAAAATGGGAGATGGAGGGTTTGCGTGGACTTCACAGACCTTAATAAAGTATGCCCAAAGGACCCCTTCCCAATGCCACGAATAGACCAGTTGGTGGATGCGACCGCAGGCCATCCTTGGATGAGCTTCCTAGACGCCTTTCAGGGCTATGATCAGATCCCTTTAGCCTTGGAGGATCAGGAGAAGACGGCCTTCGTGACACCCATCGGGAACTACCACTACAAGGTGATGCCATTCGGCCTGAAGAACGTTGGATCTACTTATCAGAGGATGATGACAAGAATGTTCAAGCCACTGTTGGGCAAAAAGATTGAGATCTATGTTGACGATATGGTGGTGAAGAGAAAATTGGTGTCCGGGCATCTGGGGGACCTTGGCTGTATATTCGACGTCCTTAGAAAGCACAGGCTGCGACTAAATGCTTCCAAGTGCTCGTTTGGCGTGGGATCTGGCAAGTTCCTAGGCTACATCATCACCCACCGGGGGATTGAGGTTGACCTCGACCAAATTAGAGCTACACAAAACCTAAATCCTCCGTGAAACCCCAAAGAGATCCAGAAGCTTGCTGGAATGATCGTGGCTTTGAATCGATTCATTTCCAGGTCGGCCGACCGATGTAGACCGTTCTGTCTCCTGATCAATAAGTGGAAGGGATTTGAGTGGTCCGAAGAATGTGCCATGGCCTTCCAACAACTCAAAGATTACCTGGCCCGGCCACCCATCATGTCTAACCCGTAGGCCGACGAGGTCCTATACGCATACATTGCTGTGGCGCACCACGCTGTGAGCTTGGTGCTGATACGAGATGACAGTGGCGTCTAAAAACCGGTCTACTACGTTAGCAAGTCATTGCACGAAGCCGAGGTCAAGTACTTACCCTTGGAGAAAGCCATACTCGCCGTGGTCCACGCCACGCGAAAGCTGCCCCATTACTTCTAGGCTCACATGGTGGTCGTTTTAACCCAACTACCCTTGAAGTCCGTACTTCAGGCCGCCGACTACACGGGAAGAATTGCAAAGTGGAATACTATCCTGGGGGCCTTCGACGTTAAATACATGCCTCAGACTGCCATAAAGGGCCAGGTTCTGGCAGACTTGACGGCGGAGTTCACTGAGCCTACTATAGAAGTGGAGAGCGAGGGAAGGATCACTGATGAGAAGCCAGTTGGAGCGGTCTTTGTCCCGAGGTCACCATGCTGGAAAGTGTATGTTGATGGCGCGGCAAACCAAAGAGGGTCAGGAGTAGGACTAGTCTTAGTATCCCCTGAAGATCATGTCATAGAGAAGTCCCTGAGGCTCGGATTCTCGGCCACAAACAACGAGGCCGAGTACGAGGCATTATTGCAAGGAATGGTCATGGTACAGAAGATGGGAGGAAAGTTGGTGGAGATGTTCTCAGACTCGAGACTGGTGGTAGGACAGGTAAAGGGAGAGATGAAGGCCCGAGATTCGAGAATGCAAGAGTACCTGAGCCAGGTCAAGCGCTTGCAATTGGACTTCGACCCTTTCAGTTTGTCTCATATTCCCAAGAGTGGGAACAACCATGCCGATTCATTAGCCACACTCGCAACTTCCTCGGCAGACGGTCTACCTCGGATCGTACTTGTGGAGCATCTGGAGAGGGCGAGTGAGGTGGCAAAGGAAACGATCCCCATCCTTCAGGTCGGGGCGGGTCCTAGTTGGATGGACCCCATTGTGAGATTCCTCAAAGATGATATCCTGCCCAAAGATAAGTCAGAAGCTGAGAAAGTACGAAGAAAGGCTCCTCGGTTCTGGTTATCCGAGGATCACGAACTATACAGGCGCTCCTACTCTGGGCCATACCTACTGTGCGTCCACCCCGCAGCAGCAGAACTACTGCTTGAAGAGCTGCATGAGGGAATCTGCGGGAGCCACACAAGGGGGAGATCCTTGTCTCACTGAGCCGTCACACAAGGATATTAGTGGCCGGGGATGCAGCAAAAGGCCCAGGAGTATGTCAAGAAGTGTGACCAGTGCCAAAGGTTCGCCCCAAATATCCATCAGCCAGGAAGGGTCCTTAATCCTTTGTCCAGTCCATGGCCGCTCGCCCAATGGGGCTTGGACATTGTAGGACCTTTCCCCAAAGCGCCAGGGAATAAGAAGTATTTGATGGTGGTCACGGACTACTTCACCAAGTGGGTCAAGGCCGAGCCACTGGCCAACATCAGGGACGTAGATGTAAAGAAATTCCTTTGGAGGAACATTGTCACGCGATTCGGGGTCCCTCATACCCTCATCTCGGATAATGGGCTACAATTCGATAGCAAGACCTTCAGGAGGTACTGTTGTGAACTTGGGATCACAAATAGAAACTCAACGCCCGCCTACCCTCAGGGAAACGGACAGGCCGAGGTCGTCAGCAAGGTCATCGTTAGTGGGCTTAAGAAGAGACTAGACGACCCAAGGGGAGATGGGTAGAAGAGCTGCCCCACGTTCTCTGGACGTACCGAACTACGCCCCGGCGATCAATGGGGGAAACACCTTTTGCCATGACTTATGGTGCCGAGGCGGTGATCCCCCTGGAAACAAACTTCCCGACGCTAAGGACGAGCTCTTTCACTCCAGGCAGCAATGATAAATAGCTGGAGAGGAGCCTGGACCTAGTAGACGAATGAAGGGAACGAGCGATGATCCAGCTAGCACAACTGGGAGGGGCCCTACTGAATTACCTCAGTAGCGGGGATAGGTGCATACTATTTAGAAGATTTAGACGAAAAACCTATACCTCATCCGTGGAATGTAAATAACCTAAAAAGGTATTATTATTATTAATAAAGAAGTCTTTTTGGATTCAAATTCTTAGCCTATCATGATTATGTATCTCGCATTTTGACGGCCAGACTAAGTGTTAGACAGAACCAAGGCCTTGCATGGTCCTCGGACTCAAGCCTATGGGGAAACTAACTACTTCAGAAAATCTCCTAAATGTTAGACAGAACCAAGGCCTTACGTGGTCCTCGGACTCAAGCCTATAGGGAAACTAACTACTTCAGAAATCTCCTAAGTGTTAGACAGAACCAAGGCCTTGCATAGTCCTTGGACTCAAGCTTATGGGGAAACTAATTACTTCAGAAATCTCCTAAGTGTTAGACAGAACCAAGGCCTTGCATGGTCCTCGGACTCAAGCCTATGGGAAAACTAACTACTTCAGAAATCTCCTAAGTGTTAGACAGAACCAAGGCCTTGCATGGTCCTCGGACTCAAGCCTATGGGGAAACTAACTACTTCAGAAATATCCTAAGTGTTAGACGGAACCAAGGCTTTGCATGGTCCTTGGACTCAAGCCTATGGGGAAACTAACTACTTCAAAAATATCCTAAGTGTTAGACAGAACCAAGGCCTTGCATGGTCCTTGGACTCAAGTCTATAGGGAAACTAACTACTTTAAAAATATCCTGAGTGTTAGACAGAACCAAGGCCTTGCATGGTCCTCGGACTCAAGCCTGTGGGGAAACTAACTACTTCAGAAATCTCCTAAGTGTTAGACAGAACCAAGGCCTTGCATGGTCCTCGGACTTAAGCCTATGGGGAAACTAACTACTTCAGAAATCTCCTAAGTGTTAGACAGAACCAAGGCCTTGCATGGTCCTCGGACTCAAGCCTATGGAGAAACTAACTACTTCAGAAATATCCTAAGTGTTAGACAGAACCAAGGCCTTGCATGGTCCTCGGACTCAAGCCTATGGGGGAACTAACTACTTCATAAATCTCCTAAGTGTTAGACAGAACTAAGGCCTTGTATGGTCCTCGGACTCAAGCCTATGGGGAAACTAACCACTGCAAAAAAGAAGGGGGTCCTAAGAGTCAGATATAACCAAGGCCTTGCATGGGGCTCGGACCAAAGCCCACGAAAGAACAACTACCCTGCGAGGGACCTCTGTTAGGAAGGACCAAAACACTGCCTAGCCCTTGAGACATAAAGGGACTGCCCGAGCATACATTCCCTCCCATTATCATTGTTACTGACGTGATTGGCGAAGATACAATTCAGGTTAGAATTATGCAAGTAAAAAGAAAAGAAAGGAAACGAGTAGCATGCAAGCAAATAAACAGCCAGAATAGATAAAAAGGGAAATTAAACTCGCATTACAATAATAAGTCCATAGAAATTTCATGGCAAGAGCCACGTTACATTAAAAAAAAAAGAAAAAAAAAGAAAAGAGGAAAAGATAAAACAAATGGCAAAGGCAGATTAAACCAAGACGCTAAGGGATCTATTCCTTCTGCTCAATCTCACCCTCGGTAGATGGCTGGATAGAGGCAACCTCAAGGTCCTCTGAGCTCTGGCCTAAAGGGATAGCCTGCAGAGGTACGGCAAGTATGGCTGCTTCCTCGGTGGCGGAGATCTAGGCATCGGAAGGGACGTTCGTAGCCTCCTCGCTCGGGTCTTCCCTTGATTCGGCAGCCGAAGCCCCCTCACCCGGGGTAGCCCCTACCTCTTCAACAACCTCCCCAACGTTGAGATGGCAAGGGGGTAGTATACGCTCTCCGCCTTCCACAGGTCGGACGAAGCCTCCACCCCGGCTTGTTTGAGGGCCTCAGCCCAGACCTGAGAGTAATAGCGCCTACATACTCCAGGAACTTGAGCTTTGCAAGCAGCCTCTATCTCGGCCACCCCCTCAGCGTAAGCTGCAGCCTCGACTTCCTCCTTGGCAGCCAGGGCCTCCTCCCTGCCAAAATCCGCCTCGGCCTTAGCCCATAGGGCCTCATCTTTGGCCCACTCTGCCTCCCTCTAGGCCCCCTCGGCAGCAGCCACCTTAGCTTTTAGATCTGCGATCAGCTCCTTCGCGATCCTCAGTTGCTCTTCCGCCTCGCCCAGATGCCTCGTCTGCTCCCTGGCCTAGTTTTGGACACCAGCGAGACCCGACTCCGCGCTGTCTCGAGCCCTGGTCATCGCCTTCAATTCCTCCCTGGCTGTGGCAAGGTTAGCCTCGGAGGTCTTGAGGGTCCAGGAGGCCTGAAAGCGCCTCTTATGCTCTAGGGCCTTCCCCTGGTCATTGGCTGCCTCCTCCAACCTATAGGTAGCCTAGACAGCCTGCTAGAGTAACCAATGCACTATAAGCCCAACCCCAAAAAAGAAAAAAGGGGAAGAGTTGAAATCAGGAAAATCACAAGTATCAGGGTTCTTACCATTCCCAGATAACGCTTGAGGCTGAGGAAGACCTGCTTACTCCTCAAAGAATCTAGCTCAGCCATATCCGCCGAGAGCAGCAGGCATCTCTCCAGCGCGTCAGCCACGTGCGCACCTTCACCCTCATTAAAGTCTCTGAGGGAGGCGTCTTCCCTCAAGGGCTCCCTATAGAGCATTGGGGTGAGGAGCCAGGCTTGAGCCTCAGACGGGGTGGTGACGACCTGCCTATCCTGGCCTTTGCCGCCTATCCTTATCTGCTTGGAATGCCGTAGAGTGTTGTCCTCATCCTGCGAGGACACTGGCTTATCTTCCATAAGCCTTTTGCCCTTGTCCTTCTTCTTCTTGGGGTCAGCGGGCACGGACCTAGAAGGCAGGCTCGTCTGAGGAGGAGGAGGAGGAGGGGGAAGCTTCTGCTGGGCAGAAATCGACCTAGTCTGAACAGACTGAGTCTTGGGAGAAGGAGGGGGAAGCTTTTGCTGGGACTTCCCCAGTTGGCCTTCAATCAGATCCAACAGGCTAGTGGGGGGTTTCCTCTTATAACCCATCATTGGCAGATGAGAGGTTTCTGAAGCTAGAAAGTTCGCTTCGGTCAGACAAGGGTCGCCTAAGTCTTCGGGAGGATCCTCGGACTGATCGACCTGATTGAAAATGTCAAACTCTTCCGCGGCGGGGCCAAAATCGGCTTCTTCCTCTTCCCGTTCTGGATCCTCCTCTGTAGCCTCGGCGAATCTGTGAGAGGAAGAGGGGACGGCCAAGGTGACAACTTCTGGATCAGAGGGCTCCTCGGGGAACAGAAACCCATCCTCAGTCACAGTAATTTTTTGTAGCCGAGGGTCGTTCGCTCGGATCACATGCTTCGGAACCGAGAATGATTTATGAACAGGAGTGTACCCCAAGATTTTGTGGGCGGCTCTAACTTGATGGTTGTCCTCGTTTACAAAAACTGACGCCCTCAGCACTTTATGCAAATCCTCCCTGTTGACCAGGTGGAAGTGGCACTCGAAGGCGTGCGGGTCTGCAGGAAGAAAACACATTCACATTAGTAACCAAACAAGCAATAAAAGAAAAAAAAAAAGAAAAAAAAAACAAGAGAACTTGAACCCCCTCCTATTCCCACTGCTCCACCTGGTATTCCCTCCGTCGTTGGGCAGTGAAGGCCATCGTGCCACTCTCCAGACACGATAAAGAAATCCTTGTTCAGCCCCTTGCTAGACTCAGGGAGGCAATGGATAAGCCGTACCCTGTCATCCCTTGTCTTCAGGTAATACGACTTGCCCTTAAGGAGTGGAAGGTTGTAACACCAGTTCACGTCGTGGTGGGTCAACCTCAGCCTCATCTTCTCGTTCAGGGCGTCCACACAGCCCAGAATCCTGAAGACATTTATTGCGCACTAGCTGGGGGCTAGCTGGAAGTGCGTAAGGTAGCCCCTCATCACCGGCCCCATGGGGATCCTCATACCCCCTTCGAGGAAAGTGATAATGGGAATCACCACTTCGCCCTTCTCTCTTCGAAAGAGCCACTCCCCATCCTCACAATACCTCAGGCCTACATTGCTAGGTATCCCATAGTTGGCGATGAATTTCTCCATCGCCTCCTCAGTGTAGACGTATTTCCTAAATCTAGTCATCCCAAGTGATGCCTAAAGGAACTAAGAAAGAACAAATGAAAGAGAAGAAGGGGTAAAGAGGAAGAGAGCTCAGAGAGGGATAAAGCGACTTATTGGGAAGAGGAGGAGCTCCTCGGACAGGCTTTTTGTACTGGAGATGTAAGTGAAAGTTTGGTTGAACTTAGGATAGACGCGCGAGAATTCTTGATTGCAAATAAGAAAAGGAAAAGCAGTTCGAATGGGTATTTATACCCCAAATCGAAGAACCATGCGGGTTTTCTCGCCCAAAAATGTGAGGCAAATCTCCACCGTTAGATTGGTAACGTCTCGTTGAACGTGGGGAGCACAGAGTCGCCTGAATTTAATGAAGGGCACGTTACGCACTCCGAAACGTCAGCAATGTGCCTTGGGCAGATGAATAGACCCAGTACTGACGGGGGATAAGGCTCGACTGGGCACGAAGCAGGCCCGAGGATGTCAAAATCCTTCTCCCCGCCCGAGGATGCATGCAGCAAGATTTTGAGGGGCTATTGTGGGGCTAGAAAATCAGGCAGCCTCGGCCCACTTTAAACCAGGCCCAAAGGCCCATGCCGAGGATGCATGTAGAGTCCGAGGATAAAAGTACGGTGTCCGGCCCCCAAGGAACATATCCGAGGACGACCTTGTCCTCGGACATCCGAAGCCTTTGAAGCACACGAGCACCACTCCACCAAAGAAGGGTCTTCTTGAATATCCAAGGAGGAAAGGGCAAGCGCCACGCGTCGGCGACGGGAGCACGGTGAAGGAGCAAGTCTAAGGCGAGCTGTCACCTTCACATTAAGTGCCCTCAACTAACGTCCTAGCCGCATTAATGAGGATAGGACTCCTGAACAGTGCTGTCTTGGGTGCTGCAACCCACAGGAGGAATGAGAATGCGGCTGATGGGACAGGCTCTCAAATGGTGGCCTGGCTGATCAACAAATGTAGGGTTATGATCAGTTGAGAGAGGTGTATATAATGTAAGGAATCTCTCTTAAGAAGGGGAGGGGAAAATCTGAATTAAGAAGGACTGTAGCAACTTATATTCTCTGAATCCTTGTAATCAATCTTCAAAGAAATAACAAGAACTCCAGGCTCCGGAAGGCAAGTCCGAAGAGCATTGTTGTGCATCCCAATTCATGTTTAGGTTGTTAAACCCACAGGCAACCATGCATGGCAGTTGCATTTTTTACTAGAGCCTAGTTCTTGAGCCCACTTTTTATAAATTCATTGCAAGGCAAGCTGGGCTTGGGTCCACTCTCTCAACCCGTAGAAGTGCTCAAACCCGGTTCCTACAAAAATATTTTGAAATTTCACCATCAATCACAAAGTCCTCAATTTTATGAGGGAAAAAGTCCATAAAGTTGAGCTTGTTAGGCCAAGTATTTAATATTATTAGTGGAACATGTAGGATTTATTAGGCGTTTTAAGTATCAAGTTATATTTTATAACATGCGGGAAGGAATGAAGGGATGTTTAGGCCCCAATTTGCCAATGAATATGAAAAGGGAAAATGGAAAGTGAGTAAGCGTTCAAACTACATTCATTTGATTACTTCTTTTTTTTGGTTGCTGTAAATTTGATTAATCTTTTTCTCAATTTACTCTTTCAATTCCTTCTCAAAAAAAAAAAAAAAAAAAGAAGAAAAAAAAAGAAAAAAAAAACTCTTACAATTTCTAGGTTATATTCAACACGGTGCTTCTATTGACATTGGCTAATGTTGCTATGTTAATGATGATGTAACAAGCACATGTAATTACAAAACATGTACAATTTTTATGAAAATCTACAAGGTGGTGCTTGTTATCAAATTCAGTAATATAATATTAAATATAAAACCTAGTTTGGACTTCAAAAAAAAAAAGAAAAAAAGAAAAAAAAAAGAAGAAGAAGAAGAACTAAACCTAGTTTTGAAACAAAGCAAGTATTTAAACCATTTGATTTGTAAAATTAAAGTCTAGAAATTTCACAAATAATAAGAGATTCTTCAATTTTATGAGGGGAAAAAGAAATTTCACAATTACCAAAAAAGAAAGAAAAAGAAAAAGAAAAAATGCATGATAAAAAACTTAAAGGATATACCTGAATTTGAGTTTTATAAATAAATATATATATATATATCAAAGGTATATCTTTCGGTAAAAAAAATAGGGTTAGTGACCACTAGCACTTCTTTTTCAAAAAAGAAAAAAGAAAAAAGAAAAAAGAAAAAAAAAGACCTAGCTAGCATCTGGTCCAAGAAAACATCAAATATGACAATATACATAGACAATTATCATAATTGCATAGCAGCATTCTCTAAGGCATTTTGTCTATAAGACAGCGAATAAGCTTGAAGATCCTTAAGCAATGCATTCTTTTATTATAATTTCCAATCCTGAATAGAAACCAGTTGAGCATAAGTTTTACTGAAAGGAAAAAAATTAACCATATCAAGCATTTAGTTATAGCACAACTGCATACGGAAATATATCTATTATGAATTTATGATATTATGATCTTTACCGGTATTAATATCATAATTTTTTTTAGTTCATCAAAAATTTTATGATATCAATACCGGTAAAGGCCTAAAGGGTGGATGATGTATAAAGGCATAAGATAGAAAGTATAATAAGAACGTCATTTCAT